>NC_021162.2:34152492-34154189 GCF_000331145.2 Cicer arietinum | reverse complement strand
GATATTTTGATGCCGTTTAGAATTACTCGTCGATAAATAAATTAAATTAAGTGCGGTGAATCCTTTACGGAGAATTTAATGCGTTACGGGTGAAATGGTAATTTAACAAATATCTAGATATTTTGAGATATTTGTTAAGTTATAATTAACATATATATATATATATATATTTATATGTTTGTGTGGAGGGAAAAAAAAGAAAGGAAATAGAAAGAAAGGAAATTAGAAGGAAGGAAAAGGAATGGAAAAGGATATAAAAAGGAAAGAAGGAAAAAGGAAGAAAGGAAAAACAAAGGAAAGAAAGAGAAAGGAAAGAAAAACCAGATTTTTCCATCTCCCTCTCCCTGTCTCGCGCACTCAAATTCCTCCCTCCTCCATTTTCGTTTTTCTTTGCTTCCTTTCTTCAAGATTAGCAACCCAAGGTTTGGTGAGTGTGAAAGAGAAGATTACTCAACTTCATTCTTCTTGTTTGATTCAAAAACGAAGAAAAACGGTGTTAAGGTTTTTAAAACCGTCAAAAACAAACCTCCCCGTTTCATCTTGATCTAAGCTTCGTTTCGCAAAGAGATAGAAGGGAAAGTTGCTCACCACCACACTACGGTGCTAGTGGAAAAACTGGGAAGCGGCGTCGCGAACGGAGATTTTACCTTATTTACTCGCGGTACCGGAAACGCACGTTAAAGCTAACGTTAAGGTAATGGCTCCTTCCAAACTTTTAGTTTGCATTTAGGGACTTATCTGTTGTTGTGTGGAAAGGTTTTTGGTTAGGGTTAGAGTGTTGATTTGGGGGAAAATGAATCTAAGGCTTTATGGGTAAAATCTTAGAGTTAGGTTCTGGTTATATTGATGAATGTTTCGTGGAAAATGAATTTAAACTCATTTATGTATGATTTTGAGTAAATGAAACTTGTTGTGTTTGAGTGGTGGATTGTGTTGATTTGTGTTCGTCGTATTTGACGTGTTCTTAATTAATACTGATGAAATTTGATATGTGTATGGTTGGATTTTGTGGAGAAATGAATTGATGTGTTTTGGTATGAGTTGTGGATTGGATCTGATAATAGGTTTGAGTTGTTTTGTGTGGAATTTGAAAACCATTAGAGTTAAACGAGTATTAAGAATGGGGAATCTCTTAATGTCTACGTTTACTTAATGTTGGCGTGAAAACCATTAGAGTTAAACGAGTATTAAAAATGGGGAATCTTTTAATATCTCGGTTTACTTAATGTGTGTTTGAGAAAATCGTTTAAGTTAAACAAGTATTAAGAATGAGGTGACACCTTGGTAAACTGTGCTGACCCGTGATAGGTGGTACGTTTACGATTTACGTTTTTGGTAAATTGTGTTGACCCGTGATAGGTGACACCTTGGTAAACTGTACTGACCCGTGATAGGTGGTACGTTTACGATTTACGTTTTTGGTAAATTGTGTTGACCCGTGATAGGTGGCACCTCGGTAAACAGTACTGACTTGTGATAGGTGGTACGTTTACGATTTACGTTTTGGTAAATTGTGCTGACCCGTGATAGGTGGCACCTCGGTAAATAGTACTTTGTCCTGTGATAGGCGGTACGTTTACGATTTACGTTTTGGTAAGTTGTGCTGACCCATGATAGGTGGCACCTTGGTAAACAGTACTTTGGCCTGTGATAGGCGGTACGTTTACGACTTACGCTTTTTCTTTTAGTAAATCGTG
>NC_021162.2:34151654-34151992 GCF_000331145.2 Cicer arietinum | reverse complement strand
CTTTTTTGGGGAGCGTTGCACGAAGCATTGGGAACAAAACTATGATTGAGTTCAGCTTACCATCCGCAAACGGACGGACAGACTGAAAGGACGAATCAATCCCTGGAAGATCTGCTGAGAGCATGTGTATTAGATGATAGGGGAAGTTGGGATGATGTACTTCCGTTGATTGAGTTCACCTACAACAATAGTTTCCACGCAAGTATCGGAATGGCACCATATGAGGCTTTATATGGGCGTAAGTGTCAAACGCCCTTGTGTTGGTATAAGAACGGTGAAAGTATGATTGTCGAACCGAAGATGGTGCAACAGACTACAGCTAAGGTAAGGAAGATCCA
>NC_021162.2:34145677-34151551 GCF_000331145.2 Cicer arietinum | reverse complement strand
AGAGCCTTGAAATCGAAGAAGTTGACTCCGAAATTCATTGGACCATATCAGATTTCGGCACGAATTGGGCCTGTTGCGTATCGGATTGCATTGCCTCCGATATTGTCCAATATTCATGACGTGTTTCATGTGTCACAGTTGAGGAAATATCTTGCAGATCCATCTCATATGATTGAACCAGACACAATCCAACTGATGGATAACTTGTCATTCGAAGTACCACCTGTGAGAATTGATGACAGGAAGATTAAGCGGTTGAGGACCAAGGATGTTGAGGACCAAGGATGTTTTAAAGTACGCTTTATGTATTTTTGTGTATTTTGGATTTTGGCTCGGAGGCTTTTTAGCCAAAGTTAAAAATATTTTGGAGTTTATATGATCAAAAGGATATTTTGATGCCGTTTAGAATTACTCGTCGATAAATAAATTAAATTAAGTACGGTGAATCCTTTACGGAGAATTTAATGCGTTACGGGTTAAATGGTAATTTAACAAATATCTAGATATTTTGAGATATTTGTTAAGTTATAATTAACATATATATATATATATATTTATATGTTTGTGTGGAAGGAAAAAAAAAGAAAGGAAATTAGAAGGAAGGAAAAGGAAAGGAAAAGGATATATAAAGGAAAGAAGGAAAAAGGAAGAAAGGAAAAGCAAAGGAAAGAAAGAGAAAGGAAAGAAAAACTAGATTTTTCCATCTTCCTCTCCCTGGTAAACGGTACGGGTCCGTGATAGACAGTACGTTTACGATTTACGTTTGGTAAGTTGTGCTGACCCGGGATAGGTGGCACCTCGGTAAACAGTACTGACCCGTGATAGGTGGTACGTTTACGACTTACGTTCCTGAGGGAATTGTGTTTGTCCGTGAGAGACTGCACAGGGGTTTGTCCGTGAGAGACTACGCCCTGGTTTAAGTTAGATGAGAATTAAGAATGGGGAATCTCTTAATGTCTCGTTTACTTATGTGTGCTTTGGTAAATCGTGCTGACCCGGGATGGGTGGCACCTTGGTAAACGGTACGGGTCCGTGATAGGCAGTACGTTTACGATTTACGTTTGGTAAGTTGTGCTGACCCGGGATAGGTGGCACCTCGGTAAACAGTACTGACCCGTGATAGGTGGTACGTTTACGACTTACGTTCCTGAGGGAATTGTGTTTGTCCGTGAGAGACTGCACAGGGGTTTGTCCGTGAGAGACTACGCCCTGGTTTAAGTTAGATGAGAATTAAGAACGGGGAATCTCTTAATGTCTCGTTTACTTATGTGTGTTTTGGTAAATCGTGCTGACCCGCGATAGGTGGCACCTTGGTAAACGGTACGGGTCCGTGATAGACAGTACGTTTACGATTTACGTTTGGTAAGTTGTGCTGACCCGGGATAGGTGGCACCTCGGTAAACAGTACTGACCCGTGATAGGTGGTACGTTTACGACTTACGTTCCTGAGGGAATTGTGTTTGTCCGTGAGAGACTGCACAGGTGTTTGTCCGTGAGAGACTACACCCTGTTAAATTGTGAATTGTTGGTTCATTTGGTATGTGTAGTAATTGTGTTATAAGTGTTATGTTTTGGAATTTGGTGATAACATGTTGGATTGCAATACCATTTTGAATCCCATGATGTTGTATTAATTGTGTTATAAATGTTAAGTGTTATGTTTTGGAATTTGGTGATAACATGTTGGATTGCTATACCATTTTGAAACCCATGATGTTGTATTAATTGTGTTATAAATGTTAAGTGTTATGTTTTGGAATTTGGTGATAACATGTTGGATTGCTATACCATTTTGAAACCCATGATGTTGTATTAATTGTGTTATAAATGTTAAGTGTTATGTTTTGGAATTTGGTGATAACATGTTGGATTGCTATACCATTTTGAAACCCATGATGTTGTATTAATTGTGTTATAAATGTTAAGTGTTATGTTTTGGAATTTGGTGATAACATGTTGGATTGCAATACCATTTTGAATCCCATGATGTTGTATTAATTGTGTTATAAATGTTAAGTGTTATGTTTTGGAATTTGGTGATAACATGTTGGATTGCTATACCATTTTGAAACCCATGATGTTGTATTAATTGTGTTATAAATGTTAAGTGTTATGTTTTGGAATTTGGTGATAACATGTTGGATTGCTATACCATTTTGAAACCCATGATGTTGTATTAATTGTGTTATAAATGTTAAGTGTTATGTTTTGGAATTTGGTGATAACATGTTGGATTGCTATACCATTTTGAAACCCATGATGTTGTATTAATTGTGTTATAAATGTTAAGTGTTATGTTTTGGAATTTGGTGATAACATGTTGGATTGCTATACCATTTTGAAACCCATGATGTTGTATTGATTGTGTTATAAATGTTAAGTGTTATGTTTTGGAATTTGGTGATAACATGTTGGATTGCTATACCATTTTGAAACCCATGATGTTGTATTAATTGTGTTATAAATGTTAAGTGTTATGTTTTGGAATTTGGTGATAACATGTTTGCTTGCAATACTATTTCGAAACTAATGATGTTGTAGCGATTGCGTTATCAGTGCTAAGTGTTAGGATTTGAGATTATGTATGAATGTGATTGAGTTAGTTATGAATTTTTGGAAAAATGATGAGGGAAATCGATTTCCCAATCGATTGGATGAGTTGCAGGAAGTTCACCATTTTGACCTAATCGATTTGCCAATCGATTGTATAAATATATCTTTCAAAATCTTTTAAGAAATCGATTTGGAAATCGATTGGCAGAGAGGCAGGAACTCAGCAAAACTGCCGAAATCGATTTGGAAATCGATTTGGCAACCCAGGGACTCATCAGAACTGACAAAATCGACTTAGAAATCGATTTGGTCATGCAGGAACTCAGCTGAACTGACCAAATCGATTTGGCAATCGATTGGCTCAGTAGAAGTCCTTATTTTGAGTTAGATAATCGATTGCTCAATTGATTTATCAATGCTTTGGTCAGTTATGTATTACTTGATGGTTTGAGAACTTCATTTTGATTTCATTTTTAATTGGCAAGCATTACATGAACTTTTAGCATATGAGAAATCCTTTTAAGGTGCATGCTTAGTTGAAAGGTTATTTTGTGCATTTAAAACTTAAATGTTATGTGTTATCTGTTAATTTCGGTTGGTGACCCTTTACAACTATTGTGGAAATCTGGGCTTTGCCCTCAGATGAGAGTCAGGATGATCCTGCCGGTTCGTACCCTACGGATGGGAATGCTTGACTGGAGCTATGTAGGAGGATCTCACGGGGCGCGTGGAGATCACTCAGGTGTATAGCTTTTTGGTAGGATGATCAGATTAGGATGATGTATAGGGACTAGGTGTCCTTCTGTTTTTTAATTCGGAAAACTGTACCTATACTAATATTGTCTGCTTGACATGTTATTTATGATGAGGTCTATGTACCACCTTTTGAAGTGTAAATACTTTGGATTCGTATTTTGAGAAACTTTTCCGCTGCTTGTAAATTATAATGACTCAATTATTTATCCAAAGGTATTTCCTTATTTAATTCTCTGTTTTATTTTAATTTCTTTTGAAAAAAAAATACACCCTCGCTTTGAAAATTGGGGTGTTACAAATACAGGGTATGTATGTTAGATAAATCCATGTATGGTATTAAATAAGCTCCAAAGAAATGGCATGAAAAGTTTGATAACTTTATTATATTGAATGAGTTTAAAGTGAATGAAAGTGACAAATGTATTTGCTACAAATTTGAAAATGACATTTGCACTACCATATGTCTCTATGTAGACGACTTACTCATATTAGATTCAAACATTCATGCTGTTAATATTGTGAAATCATGTTGTGTAACAACTTTGATATGAAAGACCTCAAAGAAGCAAATGTAATCCTTGGAATCAAGATTACTAGGTCAGAAAAGGGAATTTCTTTGGATCGATTTCACTATGTTGAAAATATCCTAAAGAAATATAATTACTTTGACTATAAACCTGCTTGCACACCATATGATCTAAGTGTGAAACTTTTCAAGAACACTGGTGAAGGTGTTAGACAAACTGAATATGCGAGCATCATTGGCAGTCTCAGGTATGCCACTGATTGTACTAGACCCGACATTGCCTGTGTCGTGGGATTATTGTGCAGGTTTACTAGTAGACTTAGTATGGAGCATTGGCACGCTATCGAAAGAGTCATGAGATACCTTAAAAGGACCATGAGTCTCGGATTACATTATCGAAGATTTCCTACTATCCTTGAAGGATACAGTGATGCTGACTGGAACATCTTATCAGATGACTCCAAAACACTCGATGACTATATTTTAATATAGCGAGTGGTGTTGTATCTTGGAAATCGAAGAACAGACAATATTGGCTTAGTCCACTATGGAGTCTGAAATGATAGCACTAGCTACTACTAGTGAAGAAGCAAGCTGGTTGAGATGTTTGCTAGTTGAGATCCCTATATGGGAAAAACCTATGATAGATGTGTTGATCCACTGTGATAGTACCGCGGCTATTGCGAAGATTGAGAATCGTTATTACAATGATAAGAGACGACAAATTTGCGTAAGCACAACACTGTTAGAAAGTTATTTTCTAAATGAGTTGTTATAGTGGATCATGTATGCACTGATGAGAATTTAGCAAATCCTTTGACGAAAGGATTAGCTACAGAGAAAGTCATAAATACATCCTAAAGGATGAGACTAATGCCTATAGAGTCACTCATGATGGTAACCCGACCTAAAAGACTGGAGATCCCAAGAATTAGGTTCAATGGGTAATAACAAGTCGTGAAGTGATATGAGATGAACATGTTATTATAAATTAGAGAAACATGATTCCTGAAGCGATGATAGGATGAGGTAATAGGAACTCTTAATGAGTCTATACTCTATGTGGAGTGGAGTACCTAGCTACAGGAGTACTCTTGATAGACTCACCTATGTGAATGTGGAAGTGGGGTCGCTTCCTATGGAATTTTGAGGCAGAATTCCTAGAGCGTTCACTATACTGGGATACACGTGCATGGCCATTAATGCATGGGCTTTTGAGAATACACCCAATGAAAAGGTTGTGTGTGGGTTTGATGTCAGAGATGGAGTTCAAGACTACGAGTCACTCTTGTTGAATCTGAATCTTACTTACTATGCAAAGGTTCAAGTCGAGAGACACCTTTGTTTATGCACGATCTTATAGAAGCATTTGATGTTATTTCAGAAACATTTTTTTAAATTCAAGTGGGGGATTGTTGGAATATAAGTATGTTATAGTGTGAATTTAAAAATGTGTTGAAGTCCCACATTGGAAAGAAATATTTTTTTGTAAATTTAAGTGGAAAGAAAAAAATTCAAGTCCCACATTGGAAATAATTTTTTTTGAAATCTCACTTTGAAAAACTATCATATTTTGTGTAGTTTCAATTCTATACATACTAAAGTCCCACATTGTTTAGAAAACATATGTGACTTTGCTTCCATCACTATATAATGAGTTTCAAGCTATTGTGACAAGTACACCAAAGTTGGATGTTTTTCCCAACTTTCTCTTTTCTCCCTCTTATATTCTGCTCGCCTAATTTTTGAGCCACATCTCCCCTTTCTTTCTGTCCCTTCGGTTTTTTAGCGGTTATTATGCCGCAGTCCCTTCGGTTTTAGAGCGGTTGTTATGCCGCAGTCCCTTCGGTTTTTTAGAGCGGTTGTTATGCCGTAGTCATTTCGGTTTTTTGAGTGGTTGTTATGTCGTAGTCCTTTTGTTTTTAGAGCGGTTGCTATGTCGTAGTCACTTTGTTTTTAGAGCGGTTATTATGTCGTAGTCCATTCGTTTTTTATCTTTTTTTGAGCGGTTATTATGCCGTAGTTATGAATGGTCATAG
>NC_021162.2:34128324-34145131 GCF_000331145.2 Cicer arietinum | reverse complement strand
CTGCTGCAACAAACCTCAGTTTTCGGTTTTAAATTCGTCCAACAAGCCAGCCATAATCAACCTTCTTTTCAGTTTTCGGTTTTAAATTCGTCCAACAAGCTAGCCATAATCACAGCCCCACACTGATCGTTGTCTCTCGATCGTAATTTTTTCGGCTACTACTATCGAATTAAAGAATCAAGCATATATTTTCTTTTTACATGATTTTTCATCTTCTTCGGTTAGTTTCTTGCCATTTTTAAATTATTTGCAAACACCCATTGTCTATGCCATTGTTATTTGGGCTTTGTTTTCCGATCATATAATTTCCCCTTTCCTGTTTTAGCTGATTTTTGTACGATCATGATTAACATTAATAAATTTTTTTCTGTTTGAATATCAACTATTTATAAAATGAAATTTTGATCTCAAGAGTAATGTGTTTTGAACGAAATTGTAAACCGTCTCTAAAGTAGCAGAATTGTTCCCTGTGTGTTTACAAGTAGTAGAATTGTTACGTTGTACTTAAATTAATTTGGTAAATTCAACTGAATATCTAAATCTATTGATATTAAAATCTTATATAATATAATTTAGTTAGGAAATTCTAAGTGCCGTGTTTAAATTCTCCTTTATGTAAATATTGCAAATATATTTTCTATCTTATAAAAGAAAAACATAATCTGATAATTTTCCTATTTTAATGTGAAGATATCATATACTATATTTATATATATGCATACGATATGATTTACAATTTATATATTAATTAGCTGCTAACAAACTCCGAGTGTCGATAAGCGAAGGGACTCATGAGTTTCTGTCTCTGATAAATGTGGAGGCAAGGATAAATGTGGACATAGAAGATGTGATACTTGTCAATGAGTATCGGGATGTGTTTCCGACGGAAATCCCAGGATTGCCACCGGTAAGAGGGGTGGAATTCTTCATTGATTTGCACCCAGGAACGGGACCTATTTCAATGGCACCTTATCGAATGTCGCCATTGGAACTAAATGAGCTCAAAAGCCAAATTGAAGACTTGTTGGAGAAGAAATTCATCAGACCAAGTGTATCACCATGGGGAGCTCCAGTTTTGCTAGTTAAGAAGAAGGACGGAAGCTCGCGCCTATGTGTGGATTATAGACAGCTTAACAAGGCAACTATTAAGAATCGTTATCCTTTGCCACGAATCGATGATTTGATGGATCAATTGAGAGGGGCTGCGATATTTTCGAAGATTGACTTGAAGTCGGGTTACCATCAGATTGGAGTAAGGGAAGGAGATATTCAGAAAACTGCTTTCAGAACCCGCTACGGACATTATGAATACCTGGTTATGCCGTTTGGAGTTACCAATGCACTGGCAATTTTCATGGACTACATGAACAGAATCTTTAATTCATTCCTTGATAAATTCGTTGTGGTGTTCATTGATGATATATTGATTTATTCAAGGACTGAAGAAGAGCATGGAGAACATTTACGACAAGTTCTTGAGATTTTACGCGAGAAGCGATTGTATGCCAATCTGTCGAAGTGTGAATTTTGGCTAGAGAAAGTGAATTTCTTGGGACATGTGATAACCAAGGAAGGAATCGCTGTAGATCCGGCTAAGATTGAGGCGGTTCTTGCTTGGAAACAGCCTCAGACTGTCACTGACATACGGAGTTTTGTAGGACTGGCAGGGTACTACAGGAGGTTTATCGAAGGTTTTGCTAAGATTGTGGCTCCACTGACACAACTTACCAGAAAAGATCAACCGTTCGCATGGACGGAGAAGTGTGAAGAAAACTTCCAGTTACTAAAGAGAAAATTGACGACCTCACCTGTATTGGTATTACCGCAATCAGAAGAACCCTATGAAGTTTATTGTGATGCATCTCACCAAGGGTTAGGATGTGTTCTGATGCAACACAAGAAAGCTGTGGCTTATGCCTCGAGACAATTGAAGATTCATGAGAGGAACTATCCTACTCATGATTTGGAGCTTGCCGCGGTTGTTTTTGCATTAAAGATCTGGAGGCATTATTTATATGGGTGCACGTTCACCGTGTTCAGCGACCATAAAAGCTTGAAATATTTGTTTGATCAGAAGGAGTTGAACATGCGCCAGAGACGATGGATGGAGACTCTCAAGGATTTTGATTTCACACTGCAGTACCACCCTGGGAAGGCCAATGTAGTGGCTGATGCGTTGAGCAGAAGAAGTGTATCGGTGTCTTCACTAATTATGGCTAGACAACAAGAGTTGTGGGAAGCTTTTAGAGACTTGCACTTGAACGTAGAGTTTGCACCGGGAATTTTGAAATTCGGAATGATTAAGATCTCGAGTGGATTACTTGAAGACATTGCGAATTCTCAGGATGACGTCTTAACAATTTTCATGGACTACATGAACATAATCTTTAATTCGTTCCTTGATAAATTCGTGGTGGTATTCATTGATGATATATTGATTTATTCAAGGACTGAAGAAGAGCATGGAGAACATTTACGACAAGTTCTTGAGATTTTACGCGAGAAGCGATTGTATGCCAATCTGTCGAAGTGTGAATTTTGGCTAGAGAAAGTGAATTTCTTGGGACATGTGATAACCAAGGAAGGAATCGTTGTAGATCCGGCTAAGATTGAGGCGGTTCTTGCTTGGAAACAGCCTCAGACTGTCACTGACATACGGAGTTTTGTAGGACTGGCAGGGTACTACAGGAGGTTTATCGAGGGTTTTGCTAAGATTGTGGCTCCACTGACACAACTTACCAGAAAAGATCAACCGTTCGCATGGACGGAGAAGTGTGAGGAAAATTTCCAGTTACTAAAGAGAAAGTTGACGACCTCACCTGTATTGGTATTACCGCAATCAGAAGAACCCTATGAAGTTTATTGTGATGCATCTCACCAAGGGTTAGGATGTGTTCTGATGCAACACAAGAAAGCTGTGGCTTATGCCTCGAGACAATTGAAGATTCATGAGAGGAACTATCCTACTCATGATTTGGAGCTTGCCGCGGTTGTTTTTGCATTAAAGATCTGGAGGCATTATTTATATGGGTGCACGTTCACCGTGTTTAGTGACCATAAAAGCTTGAAATATTTGTTTGATCAGAAGGAGTTGAACATGCGCCAGAGACGATGGATGGAGACTCTCAAGGATTTTGATTTCACACTGCAGTACCACCCTGGGAAGGCCAATGTAGTGGCTGATGCGTTGAGCAGAAGAAGTGTATCGGTGTCTTCACTGATTATGGCTAGACAACAAGAGTTGTGGGAAGCTTTTAGGGATTTGCACTTGAACGTAGAGTTTGCACCGGGAATTTTGAAATTCGGAATGATTAAGATCTCGAGTGGATTACTTGAAGACATTGCGAATTCTCAGGATGACGTCTTAATTCAAGAGAAGAGGAATCTAATAGTACAAGGGAAGACGACTGAGTTCAAGATTGGGACAGATAATGTTTTGCGGTGTAATGGTAGGATTTGTGTGCCAGAAATTACAGATATCCGGAAAACAATTTTAGAAGAGGCACATAAGAGTAAGCTGAGTATTCATCCTGGTGCAACAAAGATGTATCAGGATTTGAGGCAGAATTATTGGTGGCCAGGAATGAAGAAACATGTGGCTGAATACGTACCCACTTGTCTAACTTGTCAGAAAGCGAAGGTGGAACATCAGCGACCTGTTGGGATGTTGCAACCTTTAGATATACCTGAATGGAAGTGGGACAGCATTTCCATGGATTTTATAACCGGATTACCAAAGACAAGGAGAAAGAATGATTCCATATGGGTGATAGTGGATCGATTAACTAAATCTGCTCACTTTTTGCCGGTAAGGACCACTTATAAGGTAGATCAGCTAACGGAGATCTACATTGCCGAAATTGTGAGGTTACACGGGGTACCATCGAGCATTGTGTCAGACCGTGATCCGAAGTTCACATCGCATTTTTGGGGAGCATTGCACGAAGCGTTGGGAACGAAGCTACGATTGAGTTCAGCTTACCATCCACAAACGGACGGGCAGACTGAAAGGACGAATCAGTCCTTGGAAGATCTGTTGAGAGCATGTGTACTAGATGATAGAGGAAGCTGGGATGATGTACTTCCGTTGATTGAGTTCACTTACAACAATAGTTTCCATGCAAGTATTGGAATGGCACCATATGAAGCTTTATACGGGCGCAAGTGTCAAACGCCCTTGTGTTGGTATAAAGACGGTGAGAATATGATTGTCGGACCAGAGATGGTGCAACAGACCACAGCTAAAGTAAGGAAGATCAAGGAGAAAATGAAGACTTCACAAGATCGCCAGAAGAGTTACGCGGACAAGCGTCGCAGACTTTTGGAATTCGAACAGGGTGACCATGTATTTCTACGAGTCACACCTACTACTGGAGTAGGTAGAGCCTTGAAATCGAAGAAGTTGACTCCGAAATTCATTGGACCATATCAGATTTCTGCACGAATTGGGCCGGTTGCTTATCGGATTGCATTACCTCCGATACTGTCCAATATTCATGACGTGTTTCATGTGTCACAGTTGAGGAAATATCTCGCAGATCCATCTCACGTGATCGAACCAGACACAATCCAGCTAAAGGATAACCTGTCGTTCGAAGTACCACCCGTGAGAATTGATGACAGGAAGATTAAGCGGTTGAGGACCAAGGATGTTTCGTTGGTCAAGGTGATCTGGAACCCAATTACTGGAGATGCGACTTGGGAACTGGAGAGCAAGATGAGGGAACAACACCCAGAGTTATTTATCGATGCATAGTTTCGAGGACGAAACTAATTTTAGGGGGGGAGTAATGTAAGACCCATAATTTTAAAGTACCATTTATGTATTTTTGGTGTATTTTGGATTTTGGCTCGGAGGCTTTTAAGCCAAAGTTAATAATATTTTGGAGTTTTATAATCAAAAAGATATTTTGATGCCAATTAAAATTTCTCGTCGATAAATAAATTGAATTTAACTGCGATGAATCCTTTACGGAGAATTTAATGCGTTTCGGGTGAAACGGTAATTTAATAAATATCTAGATTTTGAGATATTTGTTAAGTTATATTTATTATATTTATATATGTTTGTTTGGAGGGAAAAAGAAAGGAAAACTAGAAGGAAGGAAAAGGAAAAGAAAATAGTATATAAAGGAAGGAAGGAAAAAGGAAGAAAGGAAAAACAAAGGAAAGAAAAAGAAAGGAAGGAAATTTCCAAATTTCCATCTCCTTCCTCTGAACCTCACGTGAGCAAAACCCAAAATTCCATCCTTCTCCATTTTTCGTTTTCGTTGCTTCCTTTCCTTCAAAACTAGTGACCCAAGGTTGGGTGAGGGTTAGATCAAGGTTTTCGTAACTCCACTCTTCCTCTCTGATTCGAAAACGAAGAAATACGGTTTTTAAGATCCAAACACAAACCCCTCCGTTTCTCCTAGATCCAAACCTCATTCCTCGAAGAGATAGAAGGGAAAGTTGCTCACCACCACGCTACGGTGCTAGTGAACTAATTTGGAAGCGGCGTTGCGAGCGGAGATTTTACCGGAATTTCTCGCGGTACCGGAAACGCACGATAAAGCTAACGTTGAGGTAAGGGCTCCTTCCAAACTTCTAGCTTGCATTAGGGACTGGTAAAATGGTAATTTAACAAATATCTAGATATTTTGAGATATTTGTTAAGTTATATTTAATATATATTTATGTTTGGTTGGAGGGAAAAAGAAAGGAAAATAGAAGGAAGGAAAAGGAAAAGAAAAGGATATAAAAAGGAAAGAAGGAAAAAGGAAGAAAGGAAAAAGAAAGGAAAGAAAAAGAAAGGAAGGAAAATCTGATTTTTCCATCTTCTTCCTCTGTCACTCACGCGCACCAATTTCCTTCTTCTCCTCCATTTTCGTCCTTCTTTGCTTTCTTTCTTCAAGTTTAGAAACCCAAAGCTTGGTGAGTGTTAGGATAAGGATTTTTTAACTTCACCCTTCCTCTTTGATTCGAAAACGAAGAAAAACGGTATTAGAGATTCAAACACAAACCCCTCTGTTTCATCTAGATCTAAACTTCGTTTCGCGAAGAGTTAGAAGGGAAAGTTGCTCACTACCACGCTACGGTGCTAGGGGACCAACTTGGAGGCGACGTTGCAAGCAGAGATTTTTACCGGATTTACTCGCGGTACCGGAAACGCACGTTAAAGCTAAAGTTAAGGTAAGGGCTCCTTCCAAACTTTTAGTTTGCATATAGGGACTTATCTGTGATTGTGTGGAAAGGATCTTGTTAGGGTTTGAGTATTGATTTGGGGGAAAATGGATCTAAGACTTTATGGGTAAAATCTTAGAGTTAGGTTTTGGTTATATTTGATGGATGTTTCGTGGAAAATGAACTTAACTCATTTGTGTATGATTATGGGTAAATGAAATTTGATGTGTTTGAGTGCTATGTTGTGTTGATTTGTGTTCGTCGTATTTGACGGGTTCTAAGTTAATACCGATGAAATTTGATGTGTTTTGGTGTGGATTGTGAATTGAATTTGATAAAATGTTTTGAGTTGGTTTTGTTGTGAAATTTGAAAACCATTAGAGTTAAACGAGTATTAAAAATGGGGAATCTTTTAATATCTCGGTTTACTTAATGTGTGTTTGTGAAAATCGTTTAAGTTAAATGAGAATTAAGAATGGGGAATGTTGTGAAAATCGTTTAAGTTAAATGAGTATTAAGAATGTGGAATCTATTAATGTCTTGTTTACTTAATATTCGTTTTGGAAATCGTTTAAGTTAAAAGAGTATTAAGAATGGGGAATCTCTTAATATCTTGTTTACTTAATATTCGTTTCGGAAATCGTTTAAGTTAAAAGAGTATTAAGAATGGGGAATCTCTTAATATTTCTGTTTACTTAAAGTTTGTTTTGAAAATCGTTTAAGTCAAAAGAGTATTAAGAATTGGGAATCTCTTAAGTGATTGTGTGGGTTTTGCTAAGTGTTAAGTTTTGGAGTTATGTGTGAGTGTGATTGAATTAGTTTAAGTATTTTTGGAAGAATAAGCAGGGAAATCGATTTCCCAATCGATTGGATGAGTTGCAGGAAGTTCACTATTTTAACCTAATCGATTTGCCAATCGATTGTATAAATATGTCTTTCAAAATCTTTTAAGAAATCGATTTGGAAATCGATTGGCAGAGAGGCAGGAACTCAGCAAAACTGCCGAAATCGATTTGGAAATCGATTTGGCAACACAGGGACTCATCAGAACTGACAAAATCGACTTAGAAATCGATTTGGTCATGTAGAAACTCAGCAGAACTAACCAAATCGATTTGGCAATCGATTGGCTCAGCAAAAGTACTTATTTTGAGTTAGATAATTGATTGCTCAATTGATTTATCAATGCTTTGGTCAGTTATGTATTACTTGATGGTTTGAGAACTTCATTTTGAGTTCATTGTTAATTGGCAAGCATTATATGAACTTTTAGCATATGGAAAATCCTTTTAAGGTGCATGCTTAGTTGAAAGGTTATTTTGTGCATTTAAAACTTAAATGTTATGTGTTATCTGTTAATTTCGGTTGGTGACCCTTTACAATTATTGTCGACATCTGGGCTTTGCCCTCAGATGAGAGTCAGGACGATCCTACCGGTTCGTACCCTACGGACGAGAATGGAGATGGGAACGCTTGACTGCAGCTACGTTAGGAGGATCTCACGGGGCGCGTGGAGATCACTCAGGGTGTATAGTTTTTGGTAGGATGATCAGATTAGGTTGATGTATAGGGACTAGACGTCCTACTTTTTGGGTTGGAGTATTTTGATATGGAAAACTGTACTTGTACTAATATTGTCAGTTTAACATCTTATGTGAATGGGTCTCATGTACCATTTGTTGTTGTGTAAATGCTTTGGATTTATATTTGGAGAAACTTTTCCGCTGCTTGTAAATTATAATGACTCAATTATTTATCCAAAGGCATTTTCTTGTTTATTTCTCTGTTTCAGTTTAATTTCTTTTGAAAAAAAAAATATATACCCTCGCTTTGAAAAACGGGGCGTTACACTAAGTGTGAATGTTTTGGATTTGTGTATAAGTGTGATTGATTGCAAAACCATTTTGAAACTCAAATTGTCAATGTGATTGTGCTATAAATGCTAGGTGTGATTTTTTGGATTTGTGTGTAAGTGTTGATTGATTTTGAAACCCTTTTAAAAGCTGAATTTTGTTGTTTTCTTATGTGTATTCGAATACAGAAGGTTGTATTCGAATACATACATCCTATTTTAGTTATTGACTTATATGTAGTCGAATACAGAAGGTTGTATTCAAATACATACATCCTGTTTTTGCTGTTGACTTCTGAAACAACCTTGTATTCGAATACAGAGATGTTGTATTCGAATACGACAGTGTAGTTTTGTTTAAAACTTCATTTTTCAACTTTGATTATGCATGTTTAACATATGGTAACCCTTTCAAGGTGCATGCTAAGTTGAAAGGTTATTTTATGCATTGAAATCTAAATGCTATATGTTAATTGTTATTTTCGGTTGGTGACCATTTACAATTATTGTGGAAATCTGGGCTTTGGCCTCAGATGAGAACCAGGATCTTCCCACTGGTTAGTACCCTGTAGATGGGAAGGTAGGTTGGACACACCTTACTGGAGCTGTGTCAGGAGGATATTGCGGGGTTCGTAGAGATCGCTCGAGTTGTAAACTTTTGTTGAGTTATGATAAGATTAGACGGTTGTATAGGGACTAGAGGTCTTTCTTTTGTGGATGTATTTACTGTATGTTGGAAGACTGTACCATTATCAATATTGTCAACTAGACTTTTATTTTGATGGGTCCATGTACCACTTTTTGATGTGACATGGGGAAGTTAAGATTCTTGGGCAGTGCTATTGTACAAGTGTCTGCCAAGAATACCCGGGGTATGAGCTATGTCTGATAGGTCTCATAGCCTTGGTGCATTTTGCTGTTTTAAATATTTTGGATTTTTATTTCAAACTATTTCTTCTGCTTGTAAATGTTGTTGAGTTTTGTCGTTGTGTTACGACTTAAATATTTATCCAAAAGTATTTCCTTCTTTATTTCTTTGTTTTTATGAATTTGTTTTGAAAAAAAAAATACACCCGCGCTATTAAAAGTCGGGTGTTACAACTTGTACACTATTGAGAACTTGGTTTTACAAATATGAATATACCTAAGTGTGCTTGAGCATTTCATGTTACTATTGGGCTTGTGTCACAACACTTGGTAATTTAAAAATGAAGTTTATCTTAAAGAACAATGAACATTCTATGTATAAGTGAACTTCAAAATGTTTGTTGGATTTGTTCTTATATTTTAGTTAAAAATGCTAGTGCAATAGCCTTTTGTCACTTTTCATTTTCTTTTGTACTTGTGTACTTCTGTACCAACATTCCGAACTCATGAACTTTCTGAATTCCGCACTAATCATTGTGATGTTCATAATTGTTGATGTTTTTTTAAACAAGAATGAGTTGTGCATTTCTTATTTGATCTTTTTCAATCTTAATAGTGGTGTATTAGTGAGAGACCACTTTTGTTGAAAATTATGATGATCATCCTTGATGATAAATGTGAATATTCTTCTTTGCATTTATTTATCATTTCTTCAAGTAAATGTCTTTATATTCTTGGTGTTTTACTGTCGCTTTTTTAGATTTGAACAATGAGAAATAATTTAGAAATCATTTACATTGATAATGATGATGATCCTTTCTTGATGACACAAGAGAATACTTCATTTGAAATTATTCCAGCATTCTTTGTTATAAATAACATTGAATAGTCTTGTTGGATTTAATATCAATATCCATTTTAATGATAATTGATATTAATATCATATTCTCCTACTTATTCCAAAGTTCACTAGTAGAATTTTGCCTTTTTAAGTCGGTTAAAATGTACATTTTAAGTCGGTTCCGTGCCCGAGTTAACAGCAAACGACTAAAAAAATATGTTGTTTTTTAACTCGTTCAATGAACCGACTTAACAGAGCTTCATCATATTAAGTCGATTCACCTTAACCGACTTAAACATCATAAATTCAGTACAACACATCATCTTTTTAAGTCGGATATTTTGACTAACTGACTTAATAGATATAGTTAAAATAATTATTTTTTTATATATAAATTTCTCATTTTGTTTTCACGCTCCTAATCCATACAATATTTCGTATTAAATTTCAAATAAGATTTTTGTACTTGCAATCACAATCTTATATAAACATCTAATAATCAAAATATACAATATCACAATATCTCATGTTTATACAAAAAAATATAGAGTACAAAATTTCCGACTAATAATTAGATATCCATTAACAAAATTACAAAACTACAATGTAGCAATATTCAATAGACAAATCCATACAATATTTCGTATTAAATTTCAAATAAGAGTTTTGTACTTACAATCACAATCTTATATAAACATCTAATAATCAAAATATACAATATCACAATATCTCATGTTTATACAAAAAAATATAGAGTACAAAATTTCCGACTAATAATTAGATATCCATTAACAAAATTACAAAACTACAATGTAGCAATATTCAATAGACATATATTAGCATCGTCATTTTCTTCAATTAATTTCAAAATAAAATCCACACGACGTTTTCGAACATATTTACTGTGATCCGATGATTTGATCTCGAGTCATCAAATATCTGTAAAGAAAAAAAAAACACACAATCAATATCGGCTGAATCCTAATCTTTTTATCATATGAACATTAAAAATTAAAATACAATCAATAACAACTTATAAGTTTTTATCAGACAAATATAAAAAAATACAATCAATAACAACATGTAAAAAATTACGTACTTTCATCCATGAAACAACTATATGTTAAGATGTTAAGATGTTCAACATATGTAACATGACATAGTAGTCACGCTTATAGATTTGTCATGTTTAACAAATCATCATACCATATCCGTTTTGTATAACTATGACAAATCCCATGATGATTTCTTATTTCTTCAAAATATAACCGGTTCTATTTAAGAAAACAACAATAAAACTTTCCTTGTTTTTTATGAAGTTTTTTTTAAAAGTAAGTTGTAAAAATTTATCCACACTTGTACACTTACTCAAATAACTATGATACATAATTATTTGTTACAAATAAGTAACAATTAAAGTAAAATAAAAAATCGTTAGAAAAAAAAAATGAATTTGACATATATTTTTTTCCTTCAAATAATATGTTATTATTATCTAAATGAAATTATGAGCACATATACTAATCATTTTATCTAAATGAATTACTCATGTAAATTTATTATTCAATAACTTGAACGACCATATTTGAAATGGTGGCGATGAAACAAAGCTGGCGATGCGATGAAACACGATTGTGAAGAAGATGGCGATGAAACTGAGTTTGACGATTGTAAAGAAATCGACGTCGATGAAACATGAAACTGAGTTAAAGTTTGGCTATTAAACATGAAACTGAGTTGAGCGATGGGTGTGAATTGGAAATATGGTTAGAGAATATAAAAGATTTATAATAGAATAGTTAATAAAGTGGAAGATAAAACGTTTCACGTGGTTAAAACTTATTGTTTACGTTTGTCTTTAAGTCGGTTATTAATAGAACCGCATTAAACAAGTTTTAAATATTTACAAAATTGCCGCCGCCTTATTTTGTTAACTCGTTTATATGGATAACCGACTTAAATATACTTCCGCCTCATTTGTTAAGTCTGGTGGTACATAACCGACTTAAATCTGCTGAATTAAAAACTCAATTTTCTACTAGTGGTTGTTTTAGTTTATTTCTTGAAGGTGATGATGAACATTTTGAACTTTGTTCATTTACATTTTGTTGAACATTCTGAACTCTATTCATGTTCAGAGTTAAACTTTCTAAAGTTTCTTCGAAAGTTGTTTTTCACATAACTCCCTCTAAACATATATATAAGAGATTCACAACATTTTTCATTGATTGCTTTAAGCCTATATTTCTCTCCCATCATATGTATCATCCTAAATATCTCTCACCCTTTTGGAATCTACCAAAAAATTGGAGAATGATATAAAATATGAAGTACAATTAGGAAGCGAAGAATATGAATATCTTGCACATAGAAATCATGTAATTTAGAAGTCCATTCCCATATGAAACTTATCAAGCTTGAATTTTAACATTAAAGCATATACCACATATGATGATCAAGTATTGTTTCAGTCAACATTGCAATCAAGACATGGACAATAACAACAAAATTACATGCAAGCATTTCATAATGTTTCAATTAATGGGTTATACTCTCCCTATTTTTAGAAAATGTCATTTGACATGGTTCCAAAAAAATGATTACATCATTGCTTGCTTGATTTAAAGGAACTAAAATACAAGACTTTATCATAGAACATAATCTTAAATATTATCTCCCCTAGGTCAAGGGCCTCCAGTTTAGGAGATGGAACATAAGGCTCAAGAAGTAGATTTTTTTTGGGTTGTAGAAGGAGTCAATCATGTGTAGCATGACCATGAAGAGGAGGGTGCATTTGATTTTGTGTTAGAGGTGGTACATGATACATAAATCAATGTCTGTTATGGTATCACATGTACCAAGCCTTGGAAGAAGAATGTGCAAAGACATTTTATAGAAAATTTTTGGTAAGATTAAGAGTTGAGCACTTACAAATTGAGTATTCGGCTTAATCATTTCCGAAATGCTTATTGATTTGGACTTTCCAATATCAGCAAACTAGGGTTGTTTGAAGTACTCGTTTCCCTCATTTTGGATTTTTAAGGCTTGGAAACTGGTTTTTAGAGTATACTTAATGTCAATGCTTTTAGACATTTGAGATCAGAACATTATGACCTTTAGACTCCTTGACTTTTAATGTAGCATAAAAACATTTGATTAGAGTATGGTAATGAGATTACGTGAGCGCTATCACTACAAGAAAAACTGTTATTACCTACGGCAAATTTTATCTTTACCCACGCACTGTCCATAGGTAACGTAAAATTACCTACGGATTACCCACGGACACGAGTTCGTAGCTAAATCGCTCGTAGGAAAATATTTACCGACGGACAAGCTGTGGGACACACTTACCTAGGTATTGTCCGTGGGTAATATGACCCACTGAGTCTCCGTGGGTAACGTTACTCATAGATTTGCCGTAGGTGAAATAGTAGATAGTTATCGACGGAAAAGTCGTAAGTTACATTACCCACGGATCATCCGTGACAAGTCTACTATTTTATATTTAATATTGATAATTTTATCCATGAATTGTCCATCGGTAATGAAAAAATGATTTTAATTCTATTTTTGTTTTTTTACGGTTTCCTGTATTTTTTAATATATATTTAAAATTAATTGTTAGCATATTAAACATCATTGGCAAAACAAAGTGAAATATTATGTAAATAGTATTTTCAAATTACACCTCCTGACTGCCACAAATTTCAAAATAAGGGCAACTTGCACTACCATAAGTTTCAAAATACACATTCTCACTACCATAACTTACACATTGTCACTACCATAAGTTTCAAAATACACATAACCATAAGTTTCAAAATACACATAACCAAAATACATATTGTCACTACCATAAGTTTCAAAGTACTACTATACGAAACTAACAATGAAATAAGTACTACTCATCGCCGTCATCATCGTTAGACTCATCCTCGTCATAATCTGGATGACGATGACGACGAGATGATTCAGCCTGTATGGAAGCAACACTTTTTGCCAATGTTGCTAGCTGTATCTGGAGCTCTTTAGTGCGTTGCTCATCCTCTTGTCGACGTTGCTCTGCTTTCCTTAGCTCCTCCCGCGCCTCTCGTGCCTCGTGTTCTGCCGCTTTTGCTCGCTCCTCGAATGCTGCTATCTGTGCAGCTATCTCGGTAGAGTGTTGAGACAAGACATTGACACAACCTCTAGATGGACGAGAATCTGGGACTAGACTTGCGACACCTGGTCTATAAAGTGAGGATCTATCTCCAGCACCATAGATCCTCCCTTTATTCTTCCCCCCAACAGATTGGACCCACATGTCTAAGCGAGCTTCCGCATTAACCACTTTGCTACAACTACTAGACGCTTCCCCATTTTTGGAACCTTGTTGCAACTTACCTTGATATGTTTCCTACTCAAATAGAAAATGATTTAACATAATCAAATTACTTTTCCAAGAAATACAAATGAAAGAATGAATGAATGATTTAATATTTCTTACATATGTTTTTTTTGCTCTTTCATCAACCCAAGAGTTGTCCTTCCTCTTAGTGTAAGTTTTTAAAAAGACCTCATCCAATGTGGGGTCTCTACCTAACTCTTCAGCCTTACAAAAAATAAAAAACAACATAACCGTGAGTCACATTTCAGCAACAAAGGAAAACAACAAAATATTTCAGCAAAATAACTCTATGCATTTTGAAACAACAACACAACAAAACAATAAAAATAGAAAATAGTAGGTATGTCCTTAATATAAAAAGTGTACCAATCGAATGGTATGTTCAGCAATGGATATAGATCCACCAGTATGGACAGCTCCTCCTTTAGAAGAAGCACGATTTTTCTTAGCTCGATTTGATATCTTCTTAAACGACGGATCCATCCATATCTTCTCAAGATCATTCCAAACAGTTTCTCCCATCCAAGTTGGACATTTACGCTTCTTTCTCGCTTGCATCAACATATCAGAAAGACGCATTGATCCTTTTGTATTAAAGATATTCTTAATCTGAAAATTATGCTCAGGCAACCAAGCAACTTTCTCCTGCAACATTACATTACAAATAAATTATAATGTTGCAATTAGCATCCACACAATAGTTCAACTCATTAACGAGATATATAACTTAATCTTACACCAAATTTGTCGAACCAACGTTCCAAAGTTAATTCTGGGATTGCTCCCCAGCTAGGATACGGATCAACATATTGTGATGTAATGACTGAGGTGAGGGCCTTGGAGGCCACCCTACACGGTAACCACCTGCAAACAATTTAAAAAAAAAATAACTTCAAATGAACCATAATCCTTATGTAGTAATGAAAAGTTAATCCTTATGTAGTTACATACCCTCGACCATCTGGCCATATCATTGTTCTCCCATCAGGCGCAACCCCATGACTAGAATCTGCACATCTTGACCCTTGAGTCTTATTACCAATATCAAGCGGTATTGAAGGTGGTGGATTAGCGGAAATTGAAGTATGTCGTGAAGCAACTGATGTTAATGGTTGTGACGGTGAACACTCAACAGTCGGGGAAATGTTGTCTTTTGGGACAAAATTTGGTGTGGGCATCATCACTATAATTGGTTCAGATTGATGCACCTTATTAGGTGGGAGTGGAAGCACTGCAGCTTGTTGGGTAGGAGGCTTAACATGTTGTTGGGTGGGATGTCGCACATATTGTGAGGTTGGTGTAGTGGCATTGGCATCTAGTGGAAAATGATCAATTGTTGCTTGTACCTGCTGAGCTGCTTGAGTTACCTTATGCGGTAAAATCATGCGATTTTTCTTCAAAGGAAGCTTGAGTCTAATCTTTTTTTTTGGAGTCATCTATAAAAAATAACATAAATAAAAACAATTAGCACACACAATAGTAAACACAATTCAAGATTATCAACTCTACAACATTAAAGAACTTGAATCTAAAACTAATATATCAAAAGGTAGAATATGAAGATTTATACAAACAATCAACTACTATTTATACTTACTAAAAATTCAAATGTCAATTGAAAAATCATCCCCATCTTCATCATCCATATCACTATCATTATCAATTGGAATATTTGGAACAAACGTTACATTGACTTCTTCATCGCTATGTGTTTCATCATGCAAGCCAACCATTTCTTCAATTTCAGTTAATTGTTCAACATGTGCCATATCTTCATCTTGATATGGCATGTCCTCATCGGCTCCATCCACCTCTACATGACCCATAGGCTTTGTTTTGATAACTGCAGCCCAGTGACGCTTATCAGTTCGCATTTCAGGATAGGGTACATAATACACCTGTCTAGCTTTTTGTGCAATTATGAAGGGATCATAGAGATCATATTTTCGATTCATCTTGATATCTACAATATCATATTGTGGATGAACTTTGGTTCCTCTGTTCCGTCTAGGATCAAACCATTGGCAATAAAACAAGGCTACTTTGTGAGGCAATTTGTAATACTCCAACTCGAAGATATGTTGGATGACTCCATAGAAATCATCTTCCCCTCCTCCAGTAACCCCTTTCACATAAACTCCACTATTTATGGTTTTCTTACCCTGAGACCAAGCTTTTGTGTGAAATTTGTACCCATTAATGTAATACTTGTGCCAAGTTTTAACCATTGAGTTAGGACCCCAAGCTAATGATAACAAGTTAGGGTCAGTCACGCCATTTTCCTTGTCAATGGCCTATACAAACATGATATTCACAATAGTTAGGTGAGAAGTTCTAATTTATTTGCAACAAACTTCAATAAAGCACTTACATACGCACGAAACCATTCTGGGAATTCTCCATGTATACGAGTTTGAGATATAGGATCTTCTTCAAGAATGGAATTAGAGTGCAAAAAGGCGCTGTCAATAATGAGAGAATTGTTATTACATGTATTTGGTAATTATGTGGGGTGTGTGCTTACATACTACTTACTCAATATATGGCTTGACCTCGTTGCAATTGATGAGGATGTGTACATGAGCAGATCTTCTTTCAGCATCACTCAACCAATGTGTTTGGGCCTTCCCAATAGGACGTCCTAATTGATTGCTAATTGACAGTGTTGTTGTGACAACATCATTTAATTTTGCAC
>NC_021162.2:34127443-34127824 GCF_000331145.2 Cicer arietinum | reverse complement strand
TGGAATTATTTGAAGTAGTGTTAAGACTCTACTTGATGATGGTTTTATAGGAAAAACCATGCCTCCAAGAAGAAATGACGCTCCGAGAGCCAATGCTAATAGGGATGATCAAATGGAGGAGGCTATGAATAACATGGCTGCTTTTGTTGCTGCACAGACTGCTGCCAAGACTCAACGGGATCTTGAAAAGAGGGGAAGAGAGATCCGTGCTGCGGAGTCAAGAGGATTAGAAGACTTTCGTCGTTACAATCCTCCCAAGTTTAAGGGGGATGAGAATTCGGAGAAGGCGGATCAATGGATCCAGGAAGTGGAGAAGATCTTCGAAATGATTAACTGTCAGGCGGGAGTGAAGGTCAACTATGCCACTTATATGCTACTAGG
>NC_021162.2:34123795-34127292 GCF_000331145.2 Cicer arietinum | reverse complement strand
TGGGTGAATATGCTGCTAAGTTTGAATCGCTATCGAGGCACTTCAGGTTTTTCCGTGAAGAGATTGATGAACCATTCATGTGTCATCGTTTCCAAGACGGACTGAAGTATGAGATTCAAGACTCCGTCTTACCCTTGGGAATTCAACGTTTCCAGGTTCTTGTGGAAAAATGTAGGGAAGTTGAGGATATGAAGAATAAGAGGGCTAGCCGAGGAGGGAATTTTAATTCAGGAGGCCCTAGTCGGGTGAATTATCAAAACAAGGGAAAGCAAGTTGCTAAACCTTATGATCGATCACGAACTAACAACGGTGGGCAGAATCGCCCAGGGAACCAAAATTTTGGGAGACAACTGGGACGAGTGGTTCGATGTTTCCGATGTGGGGAAGAGGGACACTATGCTAACGCTTGTACCCCTAATACTCTCACCTGCTACAATTTTCAGAAGCCAGGACACATGGCAAAGGATTGCACTACTCCGAAGGTAGAACCCGTTGTGAATGTAACTAGGGCTACTCGTCCTACTGCTAGAGGACGCATTTATTGCGTGAGTGCTGAAGAGGGGAATCCATCTGGTAATCTGATTCAACGTGACTGCGAGATTGCAGGTAACACTCTAACTGCACTCTTTGACTCGGGGGCAACCCATTCCTTCATTGCTATGGATTGTGTGAATCGCTTGAAGTTATTTGTGTCTGCTTTACCTTTTAATTTGGTTGTTTCCACACCTGCTAAGACTTTAACAGTAAATTCTGCATGTTTACATTGTCAAATGACTATTCAGAATAGGGATTTCTTGGTTAATCTGATTTGTTTACCGCTACAATCACTCGAGGTCATCCTCGGTATGGATTGGATGTCTTACCATTATGTGATCTTGGATTGTGCTCGTAAATTGGTTCTTTTCCCCGAACCAGGAGTTGTTAAGTACTTAACTGCTAACAAACTCCGAGTGTCGCTAAGTGAAGGGACCCATGAGTTTTTGTCTCTGGCAAATGTGGAGGCAAAGATAAATGTGGAAATAGAAGATGTGATACTTGTCAACGAGTATCGGGATGTATTTCCAACGGAAATTCCAGGATTGCCACCGGTAAGAGAAGTGGAATTCTTCATTGATTTGCACCCAGGAACGGGACCCATTTCAATGGCACCTTATCGAATGTCGCCATTGGAACTAAATGAGCTCAAAAGCCAAATTGAAGACTTGTTGGAGAAGAAATTCATCAGACCAAGTGTATCACCATGGGGAGCTCCAGTTTTGCTAGTTAAGAAGAAGGACGGAAGCTCGCGCCTATGTGTGGATTATAGACAGCTTAACAAGGCAACTATTAAGAATCGTTATCCTTTGCCACGAATCGATGATTTGATGGATCAATTGAGAGGGGCCGCGATATTTTCGAAGATTGACTTGAAGTCGGGTTACCATCAAATCCGAGTGAGGGAAGGAGACATTCAGAAAACAGCTTTCAGAACCCGCTACGGACATTATGAATACCTGGTTATGCCGTTTGGAGTTACCAATGCACCGGCAATTTTCATGGACTACATGAACAGGATCTTTAATTCGTTCCTTGATAAATTCGTGGTGGTATTCATTGATGATATATTGATTTATTCAAGGACTGAAGAAGAGCATGGAGAACATTTGCGACAAGTTCTTGAGATTTTACGCGAGAAGCGATTGTATGCCAATCTGTCGAAGTGTGAATTTTGGCTAGAGAAAGTGAATTTCTTGGGACATGTGATAACCAAGGAAGGAATCGCTGTAGATCCGGCTAAGATTGAGGCGGTTCTTGCTTGGAAACAGCCTCAGACTGTCACTGACATACGGAGTTTTGTAGGACTGGCAGGGTACTACAGGAGGTTTATCGAAGGTTTTGCTAAGATTGTGGCTCCACTGACACAACTTACCAGAAAAGATCAACCGTTCGCATGGACGGAGAAGTGTGAAGAAAACTTCCAGTTACTAAAGAGAAAATTGACGACCTCACCTGTATTGGTATTACCGCAATCAGAAGAACCCTATGAAGTTTATTGTGATGCATCTCACCAAGGGTTAGGATGTGTTCTGATGCAACACAAGAAAGCTGTGGCTTATGCCTCGAGACAATTGAAGATTCACGAAAGGAACTATCCTACTCATGATTTGGAGCTTGCCGCGGTTGTTTTTGCATTAAAGATCTGGAGGCATTATTTATATGGGTGCACGTTCACCGTGTTCAGCGACCATAAGAGCTTGAAATATTTGTTTGATCAGAAGGAGTTGAACATGCGCCAGAGACGATGGATGGAGACTCTCAAGGATTTTGATTTCACACTGCAGTACCACCCTGGGAAGGCCAATGTAGTGGCTGATGCGGTGAGTAGAAGAAGTGTATCGGTGTCTTCAACAATTATGGCTAGACAACAAGAGGTGTGGGAAGATTTTAGAGACCTACACTTGAACGTAGAGTTTGCACCGGGAATTTTGAAATTCAGAATGATTAAGATCTCGAGTGGATTATTCAGAATGATTAAGATTTCGAGTGGACTACTTGAAGACATTGCAAATTCTCAAGATGACGTCTTAATACAAGAAAATAGGAACCTAATAGTGCAAGGGAAGACGACTGAGTTCAAGATTGGATCAGATAATATTTTGCGATGTAATGGTAGGATTTGTGTACCAGGGATTACAGATATGAGGAAAACAATTTTAGAATAGGCTCATAAGAGTAAGTTGAGTATTCATCCTAGGGCAACAAAGATGTATCAGGATTTGAGGCAGAATTATTGGTGGCCAGGAATGAAGAAACATGTGATCAACTTGTCTAACTTGTCAAAAAACGAAGGTGGAACATCAGCGACCTGCTGGGATGTTGCAACCTTTAGATATACCGGAATGGAAGTGGGACATCATTTCCATGGATTTTATAACTGGATTGCCAAAGACAAGGAGGAAGAATGATTCTGTATGGGTGATAGTGGATCGACTGACTAAATCCACTCACTTTTTGCCAGTAAAGACCACCTTTAAGGTAGATCAGCTAACGAAGATCTACATTGCTGATTGAGTTCAGCGTACCATCCACAAACGGACGGACAGACTGAAAGGACGAATCAGTCCCTGAAAGATCTGTTAAGAGCATGTGTATTAGACGATAGAGGAAGTTGGGATGATGTACTTCTGTTGATTGAGTTCACCTACAACAATAGTTTCCACGTAAGTATTGGAATGTCACCATATGAGGCTTTATATGGGCGCAAGTGTCAAACTCCCTTGTGTTGGTATAAGGACGGTGAAAATATGATTGTCGGACCAGAGATGGTGCAACAGACTACAACTAAGGTAAAGAAGATCAAGGAGAAAATGAAGACTTCACAAGATCGTCAGAAGAGTTACGCGGACAAGCGTCGCAGACTTTTAGAATTCGAACAGGGTGACCATGTATTTCTGAGAGTCACACCTATTACTGGAGTAGGTAGAGCCTTGAAATCGAAGAAGTTGACTCCGAAATTC
>NC_021162.2:34110669-34123774 GCF_000331145.2 Cicer arietinum | reverse complement strand
CTTTTTAGCCAAAGTTAATAATATTTTGGAGTTTATATGATCAAAAAGATATTTTGATGCCGATTAGAATTTCTCGTCGATAAATAAATTAAATTAAGTGCGGTGAATCCTTTACGGAGAATTTAATGCGTTACGGGTGAAATGGTAATTTAACAAATATCTAGATATTTTGAGATATTTGTTAAGTTATATTTAATATATATTTATGTTTGTTTGGAGGGAAAAAGAAAGGAAAATAGAAGGAAGGAAAGGGAAAAGAAAAGGATATAAAAAGGAAAGAAGGAAAAAGGAAGAAAGGAAAAACAAAGGAAAGAAAAAGAAAGGAAGGAAAATCTGATTTTTCCATCTTCTTCCTAATTTGGAAGCGGCGTTGCGAGCGGAGATTTTACCGGAATTTCTCGCGGAACCGGAAACACTCGATAAAGCTGACTTTGAGGTAAGGGCTCCTTCCAAACTTCTAGCTTGCATTAGGGACTTATCTGTAGTTGTGTGGGAAGGAATTTGTTAGGGTTAAATGTATCGATTTGGGGAAAAACGAAACTAGTGCGTTATGGGTAAAAACCTTAGAGTTAGGTTTTGTTTATAGTGATGAATGTTTCGTGGTAAATGAAATTTGATGTATCTGGGTGTTATGTTGCGTGATTTGTGTTCGTTGTATTTGGTGTGTTCGTACTTGATGTTTGTTAATTGGTGTGGTTGTTGTGAATTATGGTTTGAATGTGAAAGTATGTTTGAATTTGTTTCTGTGGAATTTGAAAACCATTAGAGTTAAACGAGTATTAAAAATGGGGAATCTTTTAATACCTCGGTTTACTTAATGTGCGTTTGAGGAAAATGTTTAAGTTAACTGGGCGTTGAGAATGGGGAATCTCTTAATGTCTCGGTTACTTAACTATCGTTTTTGAAAATCGTTTCGGTAAATGAGTATTAAGAATGGGGAATCTCTTAATGACTTATTTATTTAATGTTGTTTTGAAAATCGTTTAAGTTAACTGGGCGTTAAGAATGGGGAATCTCTTAATGTCTTGGTTACTTAATGTTTGTTGTGAATGTCGTTTAAGTTAAATGGGTATTAAAAATGGGGAATCTTTTAATACCTCGGTTTACTTAATGTGCGTTTGAGGAAAATGTTTAAGTTAACTGGGCGTTGAGAATGGGGAATCTCTTAATGTCTCGGTTACTTAACTATCGTTTTTGAAAATCGTTTCAGTAAATGAGTATTAAGAATGGGGAATCTCTTAATGACTTATTTATTTAATGTTGTTTTGAAAATCGTTTAAGTTAACTGGGCGTTAAGAATGGGGAATCTCTTAATGTCTTGTTTACTGAATATTTTGTGTGAAAATCGTTTAAGTCAAAAGTATATTAAGAATGGGGAATCTCTTGATATGTCTGTTTGCTTAACGTTTTGTTTTGAAAATCATTAAGATAAATCAGTATTAAGAATGGGGAATCTCTTAATGACTTATTTATTTAATGTTGTTTTGAAAATCGTTTAAGTTAACTGGGCGTTAAGAATGGGGAATCTCTTAAGTCTGTTTGCTTAATGCTTTGTTTTGAAAATCGTTTAAGTTAAATGAGTGTTAAAAATGGGGAATCTTTTAATATCTGCATTTGCTTAACGATTGTTGGGGATGGAGTCAGTATAGGCTCATGCATTTTCCTGCTTTTTGTAAATCGTGCAGACCCGTGATAGGTGGCACCTTGATAAATAGTACTTTGGCCTGTGATAGGCGGTACATTTATGATTTACGTTTTTAAAAACCGTGCAGACCCGTGATAGGTGGCACCTTGATAAACGAAACGGGCCCGTGATAGGCAGTACGTTTATGGTTTTCGCTTTTTTTGTAAATTGTGCAGACCCGTGATAGGTGCACCTTGGTAAATAGTACTTTGGCCTGTGATAGGCGGTACATTTACAATTTACGTTATTTTAGTAAACTGTGCAGACCCGTGATAGGTGGCACCTTGATAAAAAACGATACGGGCCCGTGATAGGCAGTACGTTTATGGTTTACGCTTTTTAGTAAATCGTGCAGACCTGTGATAGGTGGCACCTCGGTAAACGATACGGGCCCGTGATAGGCAGTACGTTTATGGTTTACGCTTTTTAGTAAATCGTGCAGACCCGTGATAGGTGGCACCTTGGTAATTGGTACTTTGGCCTGCGATAGGCGGTACAATTATGATTTACGGCCCTTCGAGGAGGGTTTTGGTTTGGAATTCCGAGTCCATGCATTTTGGCATATACGCATTGCATTAGGGTGCTTGGCACACGAGTCGTGTTTGAATCAAGTATATGATTGAGTGGTTTGAATTGGAATTGTTGTGGTAATTGTGTTGGAATTGCTAAGTGTTATGTATTGATTATCGTGTGTGAGTGCGATGGATTGTAAAACTGTTTCGAAAACCAATTCGTCGTGGTGATTGTGTGGGTTTTGCTAAGTGTTAAGTTTTGGAGTTATGTGTGAGTGTGATTGAATTAGTTTAAGTATTTTTGGAAGAATAAGCAGGGAAATCGATTTCCCAATCGATTGGATGAGTTGCAGGAAGTTTCACTATTTAACCTAATCGATTTGCCAATCGATTGTATAAATATGTCTTTCAAAATCTTTTAAGAAATCGATTTGGAAATCGATTGGCAGAGAGGCAAGAACTCAGCAAAACTGCCAAAATCGATTTCGAAATCGATTTGGCAACACAGGAACTCAGCAAAACTGACAAAATCGATTTAGAGATTGATTTGGTCATGCAGTAACTCAGCAGAACTGGCCAAATCGATTTGGCAATCGATTGGATCAGCAAAAGTCATTATTTTGAGTTAGATAATCGATTGCTCAATTGATTTATCAATGCTTTGGTCAGTTATGTATTACTTGATGGTTTGAGAACTTCTTTTTGATTTCATTTTTAATTGGCAAGCATGACATGAACTTTTAGCATATGAGAAATCCTTTTAAGGTGCATGCTTAGTTGAAAGGTTATTTTGTGCATTTGAAACTTAAATGTTATGTGTTATCTGTTAATTTCGGTTGGTGACCCTTTACAACTATTGTGGAAATCTGGGCTTTGCCCTCAGATGAGAGCCAGGACGATCCTACTGGTTCGTACCCTACGGATGGGAATGCTTGACTGGAGCTAGGTTAGGAGGATCTCACGGGGCGCGTGGAGATCACTCAGGGTGTATAGTTTTTTGGTAGGATGATCAGATTAGGTTGATGTATAGGGACTAGACGTCCTTCTTTTGGGGTTGGAGTATTTTAATTTGGAAAACTGTACTTATACTAATATTGTCAGTTTGACATCTTATTTGAATGGGTTCCAGGTACCATTTGTTGTTGTGTAAATGCTTTGGATTTATATTTGGAGAAACGTTTCCGCTGCTTGTGAATTATAATGACTCAATTATTTATCCAAAGGCATTTCCTTATTTATTTCTCTGTTTTAGTTTAATTTCTTTCGAAAAAAAAAATATACCCTCGCTTTGAAAATCGGGGTGTTACTAAGATCATGTCATGATGATGTATATATATGACATGATGATGTATTATCAAAATCAAATATATATATATATTATATGACATGATGATGTATTATCAAAATCAAATATTTCCACACATCCCACTAAGATCATGTCATACGCTTCAAAAATGACTTTTACAAAATCCTCACCATGTTCAAAAATAACTAAGATCATATGTCATGTGTTCTTATCATGAAATTAATATATTCAAAAACTACTATCATAAAATCAAAGGTTCCACCACACATATCATGAAGATCATATATTCGTAAACAACTATCACAAAGAAGAAAGCTTCCACCACAAGTATCATGAAAATATTTATTCATAAATACCTTTAAAAAAGAAAAAAGCTTTCACCACACATAACATGAGAATCATATATTGATAAACAACTATAAAAATCATATCTTCATAAACAAGTAATCATAAAAGTTGAAACTTTCAACTCGTACATTTTAAAAATTTAAACCTTCATCACGTACATATAAAAATTCAAACCTCCTAATATATCATAAAAATTAAAACTTTTGTGATGTGCCACATATAAATTCAGTCTTTCTCGCATATATCATTAAAATTCAAACTTTCAACTCATACAACATAAAAGCTAAAACTTTCTTCACATATAACATACATTCGAATAAATTAAATCACACAAAACCTTGTACATGTTTCTAATCTATATTTTAATCCTAAAATACTCCTATTTTTCATATTAAATCAATTATTACATATAGGGTTGTAAATTGAAGGTATCTTTTAGTTGATTTTTGTCTTAGACTTAGTGTTTTGAGTGATGGAGACTTAGTTTTTCTAGATGGTGTTGTGAGTGTATCCTTTATTGAACTCCTTCTCTAACTCTTGAATAAACTACTTGATTAAGAGAGATTGCATAAGATCAAATATTTTATCATGCATAAGTTTATTTACATGAGTTTTAGAATTCATTAAGTTTTAAGCATGATAATATTGAATTGTAACCTTTAAAACTCATTTCAAATAACTTTTCTGTGTTTTTAACTATGTAAAGCTAATTACCAACTTATGAATCGACTTATGAACTTCAAGAACTAAGTTGTTGAAACCCCATGAATGTAAATCGACTCATAGGGAGTGGGAATCAACTTTGCAATAAGGCACGAAGTTATGTGAGTTGACTCAAAACTGTGTGAATCAACTCACAAAGCTTTAGACATAATATTTTGGTTTTCAAACAAGTGTGAGTCGAGTTACAACTTCTATATGTTGACTTACCAACTCTACACACTAAAAAATTGACATTTTTAAGGTTGATAGGGCAGTTACAAAGTACTTATATATATTAGAAATTGTTTTTCATTAGGTTACTTCTCTCATGAATCATTTAAAAGGTTTTCTCATCATTTCTAAACATTAGAAACATTTCAGTCATTCCGCATACTCAAGCATGTTGGTTTTACATCCGAGTAGTGAATTGATAAACAACATCGAGAGTATATTGAAGGTACAAACATGAAAAGAGAGGTTGAGTTATATTTGTGTAAGTTGGATTCTTTTTAATTATTACTTCAAGAACTGGTTCGAGTTTGGTGATTTTAACTAAAACAAAGGTAATAGTAAATTAAAGAGTGCAAAAGTATAGTGACACAAGCAAATTTATCCTAGTTCCCTACCAACTTAGTAGTTATTTCATGTCCTTTAACTTAGAAAATTTATCCACTACTTCAAATCCTTGAATTACGCAACACTTGACCCTACAAGCCAGTCTTTTCAAAACAACCTGACAACTAAAGAATTTTTTAGGAAAAAAAACACCTTGACCTTACAAGTCAAGTCTTCTCCGCACATCCTGAAAAACCACAAATTGTTGAAGGCAACTACACCTTGACCCTACAAGTCAAGTCTTCTCAACACAACCACAAAAACCACAGATTGCTTGAGGACATCTTGTGTTTTTCTTTTTCTAAGGAGATTGTTACAATTGATTTCTCACACTAAAACACTTAAAAAATATTTCTTTGAGCAAATGCTTCTCTATAACTTAAACCTTTGACCTTTGAATACTTAGGAAATTTGACCTCTCAAAAGCTTTTTCAAATTGTATGGATTTTTGAGTTTATGAGTTCATGTTTTCTTCTTCAAGCTAATTCTTGAATATTAAGAAATTATGATTCGTCTAAGTCTTTTCTTTAAAATGAATTCTTTCAATGAAAGTTGTTGACTCATCAGAGCCATTGACTTTCTTATTGGAGTGAGATGTTGTGTTTCTTGGATAATAAAAGTCATAGGAGGAATTGTGTGACTTGGGATTAATGTGTAAGACCCTTAATTTTAAATCCTAAATTATACAATTTTAGGGTACTTTCTGTTGAATTTCTTAGGCTTTTAGCCTAGTTCTTGGTATTTTATGAGTTTAATGCCAAAAATATTTTGATGACCCAGTTAAAATTATTTGTTGGAAAATAATTTATTAAATGTTACGAAAGATTTAATACCGGGCAGTTTTGTTAAAAATATCTCGGGTTGTTGACAATTTTTTCTGTCAATTGAGTTGCGACGAGAGTAGATATTTTTATCAAAATAGTTTGAGAAGTGATGGGAGGTGATGTGGAAATGACGATTTTACCAATATCTAAAATATCTAAATATTTATATATTGGTTGGATTTAATATATATATATATATATATATATATATATATGTATGTGTGTGTGTGTGTGTGTGAAAAGAAAAGAAAAGGAGGAAAAAGAAAAACAAAAGAAGGAAAAGGAAAAGAAAGGAAAAAGAAAGGAAACACCGAAGCCTTTTCTTCCTCACCCTGTTGCTCGCGTTTTTCTCCAGCTTTCTTCTCCCTTCTTCTTCTTTGGCTTCTTTTAATTTCTTTTTCTTCAAGAAAAGGAACCCAAGGCTTGGTGGGTGATAAAGCAAGGATTTCTCAGCTTCATTCTTCTTCTCGAATTCAAAAACGAAGAAAAACAGTGTTGGTGATTTCAAAACCGTCAAACACAAACCTCCACATTTCTTCTAGATCTAAGCTTTATTTCACAAAGACATAGAAGGGAAAGTTGTTCATCATCCTGCTACGGAGCTAGTGAACTAACTTTGGAAGCGACGACGCAAGCTGAGATTTTATCGAAATTGATCGCGGTACCGTAATCGCTTGTTAAAGTTACCGTTAAGGTAAGGGCTCCTTCCAAATTTTTAGTTTGCATATAAGATGCTATATGTGTATTTGTGGAGTTGGAATTTTGCGAAATGGATGTGTGATTTTGTGAAAAAGGAATTTAATTCATTTATGTGTGTTTTGATGAAATTAAATTTGCTTTGTTTGAGGTGTGGTTTGTGAAAACTAATTTGGCGTGATTTATGTTTGAAAGTTGTGGAAATATTTGGGTGATTGATGATTGAGCTTATATATATATATATATATATATATATATATATGTATGTGTGTGTGTGTGTGTGTGAAAAGAAAAGAAAAGGAGGAAAAAGAAAAACAAAAGAAGGAAAAGGAAAAGAAAGGAAAAAGAAAGGAAACACCGAAGCCTTTTCTTCCTCACCCTGTTGCTCGCGTTTTTCTCCAGCTTTCTTCTCCCTTCTTCTTCTTTGGCTTCTTTTAATTTCTTTTTCTTCAAGAAAAGGAACCCAAGGCTTGGTGGGTGATAAAGCAAGGATTTCTCAGCTTCATTCTTCTTCTCGAATTCAAAAACGAAGAAAAACAGTGTTGGTGATTTCAAAACCGTCAAACACAAACCTCCACATTTCTTCTAGATCTAAGCTTTATTTCACAAAGACATAGAAGGGAAAGTTGTTCATCATCCTGCTACGGAGCTAGTGAACTAACTTTGGAAGCGACGACGCAAGCTGAGATTTTATCGAAATTGATCGCGGTACCGTAATCGCTTGTTAAAGTTACCGTTAAGGTAAGGGCTCCTTCCAAATTTTTAGTTTGCATATAAGATGCTATATGTGTATTTGTGGAGTTGGAATTTTGCGAAATGGATGTGTGATTTTGTGAAAAAGGAATTTAATTCATTTATGTGTGTTTTGATGAAATTAAATTTGCTTTGTTTGAGGTGTGGTTTGTGAAAACTAATTTGGCGTGATTTATGTTTGAAAGTTGTGGAAATATTTGGGTGATTGATGATTGAGCTTGGGGTGGTTTTTGTGGAATTTGAATTGATCGAATTTAATGTGAATGGTGGATTAAAGTTGATGTGTGGTGGTGGAAAATAAATGTTTGAGTATGCTCTGTGTGAATTTGAAAATCATTAGTGTTTAATGAATATTAAAAATGGGGAATCTTTTAATATATGCATTTACTTAATGATTTTTGTGGAAAGAGTCAGAGTATGCTCATGCATTTCATAGTACATGGGGCCACGAGATGAAGCCATGTGATTTGTTGGATCATCTTATCCTTGCAGGGATTATCGTGTCGTGCTGATCTGTGAGATATTGCACTCTAGAATGTGTTGATGTGTGAGCGGTCGCACACTAGAAAACAATGTAAGGAGGTACAATTACCAATGTGCTGATGGGTGGCACCTTGATAATTAGTACAAGGCCTGTGATAGGCGGTACAATTATGATTTACGCCCCTTCGAGGAGGGTTTTGGCTTGGAAATTCCGGAATTCATGCATTTTGGCATATACGCATTGCATTAAGGTGCTTGGCGTGCGAGTCATGTTTGATATAATGTTATGATTGCGTGTGTATACTCAGTTGTTGTTGTGATTGTGCCTTAATTGCTAAGTGTGATTGTTTTGGATTTGTTGTAAGTGTTGATTGATTTCGAAACCTTTTTGGAATGTTACTAAACTAAATTCTGCATTTTTTCTGCATTGTATTCGTATACAATGATGTTGTATTCAAATACAAACTTCCTGTTTTTGCTACTGACTTTTGAATTGCATCTGTATTCGGCTACAACGATGTTGTAGTCGAATACAGTTGTGCTGATTTTGCTACTGTCTTCTGAAACAAAATTGTATTCGGAAAAAAGGATGACGTATTCGAATACGACAGTGCAGTTTTTTCAAAAACTTCATTTTTCAACTTGTTTATGCATGTTTTGACATATGAAAAACCTTTCAACGAATATGATACGATGAAAGGTTATTTTGTGCATTTAACATTTAAATGCAAAGTGATATTTGTTAATTTCGGTTGGTGACCTTTACAACTATTGTGGAAATCTGGGCTTTGCCCTCAGATGAGAACCAGGATCGTCCTACCGGGTAGTACCCTAGAGATGGACACGTAGTTAGGCATACCTGACTGGTGCTATATTAGAAGGATTTTGCGGGGCGCGTGGAGATCACCCGGGATGTATAGTTTTTTGTAGCATGATCAGATTAGATGGTTGTATAGGGTATAGGTGTCTTTCTTTTGTGGATGTATATATTTCAATTTGGAAGACTGTACCCATACCTCATATTGTCAGCTAAACTTTTATTTTGATGGGTCCATGTACCACTTTTTGATGTGACGTGGGGGAGTTAAAATTCTTGGGGAAGTGCTTTTGTACATTTGTCTGCCGAGAATACCCCAGGGGTGTGAGCTATGTCTGATATGTATCATAGCCCCGATGTATTTTGATGTTCAAACATTTTGGATTTTTATTTCAAAAACTATGCCACTGCTTGTAAGTATTTGTTGAATTTTGTCGTTATGTTACGATTGAAATATTTTATCCAAAAGTATTTATTTCTAATATTTGAAATTCAATTTTTATTATTGTTTTAAAAGAAAAAAAACGGGCTGTTACAATTTTGCTATCAGAGCTTTTGGTTTGGATTTCTTTGGGGATGTGGAGCTTTGGTTATAGATTGTAGGTTAACATGTAGGTTGGGAGTCATTATCTGATCATGCGTCGGGGTAATTCGTTCGAGTTGTTAGGTTCGATGTTTTTTCATTGTGTTGATGTAGTCATAAGTTATTTTTGTAATTATTTTAAAGGGTGTTGAGATTTCTTCTTGATGTTGGTTTTGAGGAAACAATGCATCCAAGAAGGGATGACGCTGCAACAGTCAATGTCAATGGGGATGATCAAATGACTGAAGCTATGAATAACATGGTTGCTTTTGTTGCTTCACAGACTGCTGCCAAGACTCTGCGGTATCTAGAAAAGAGGGAAAGATAGATATGTGCTGCTACGTCAAGGGGATTGTAATATTTTCGTCGTTACCATCCTCCAAAGTTGAGAAAGCTGATCAATGGATTAAAGAAGTGGAAAAGATCTTCGAAATGATTGATTGTTAGGAAGGGTTGAAGTGGATCATGACGGCATGGGATTTATGAAGTGGTTCCAAGGACATAGAGGCTATGTTGTTGGTGGTAACTCGAAAATGATGAGTATGGATGGATTAACGTTAGAGAGATAAGTGATTCCATGTAAGGATCTAAGTGGAGAGCTTTTTAAGAAGAGTATTAGATATTCGCCTAGTAGATATCGGGATGAGACTGGATGAAGTTTGATAACTGTCAAAGAGGTCATGGAATTATTGAGAAGACAGTGATTCCATTTGAAATAGCATTTGATTCTTAGGTGCAACGAAAGAGGCTTGTATTGATGTTAAGAGGCGCTGCACATTAGGGGTAAATACTCCTTTGGTTAGATAAAATACGCTTTGAGGAATAGTCGATTCCTTGAGGGGTAAAGTCAAGCATTCGAGTTAAACTAGATTCACAACTCAAATTATTAAGTATGACTCTCATGACGAGTATAGGAGTGAGAATATATATTTTGTTGATAAGTGACAAATCTCTTTGTGGTTTAGGAGATAGTAAGTATGGATAGTGATTTTGGATGAAACTATAGATGCGTAAGTGTGAATTTTGAGCGATGGTCAGAAAAACATAAGGATTTAAGCCTTGATGTATTGAACCCTATGTTACCATTAAGTGGAATTTGAAGTATTGAGTACGAGAATACTTTGAGATTGTAGTAATGTAGGTTTTGAGAATCTATTAAAGTATGGAAATTACTAAGATGATGTTAATATTTTGATAGGTCGGAGGGATTATTCGAGATTTGATTTGGGACCCTAAGATGGTTGGTTTTTTTTAGTTGATGATTTAAAATCCACAAGGTTGTATGGAGGACCAAGTAATGCTAAAACTTTCATAATCGAGGGAGTTGAGTTAGGCAAGTGATAAATAATTCATGTTAAGGATGGAAGTGTTTGGAGATTTACTAAAAATGTTGTGCTGTTATTAGAAAAGTTTTTATTAGTGAGATTACTAAGACGATTAGAGTCAATAATGAATAAGACCTTGTATTGTATTTTAAGATGACATGAATTAAATTAGACAGTGTGATGAGTATTTGGAGATTTCGAGGATCAAATTTTAGAATTTTAGTTAATGATAGAAAATGAAAAAAGAAGAAATGTAACAAATGATTTATGGTTTAGATGCTAGTCTTGGGAAGTCAAGCGTTGATATTTAAAATGAGTGTTTCAGTGACTAGATGAATAATGAAAGGTTTGTGGGTCTTTGAGATATTTTACTGCAAAGTTATGAGGATGAGGTTTATAGATAATTATTCCTTAGGAGATGCTTATTGGGAACATTTGAGAAATAGTTCTTTAGGACGTTTTAGTTTGTACCTCACTGAAGGTTGGGAATGAATAAGAATCCAGCAAGTGAACCAAATTTTGGAAAAGGTGCCAAGAAAACATGTCGGAACAACACATGGAGATGTAGCTTATGTCAATTAAAGATTCATGAAAGGAATTATCCCACCTAAAATTCAGATATTATTATTATAAAGGTATGCCAATGATATAAAGGCAATACTTGAGTGCATGTCATGGGGGTTGCTATTGTGTTCGTCAATCAACAGAGTTAAATGTTTGTTTGGTAGGCAATAATTGAGCATGAAATGGAAAAAGTTTGGTGGGAACTAGTAAGGCTTGATTTATTGAAATCACTATAATGAAGATGCATCACGGTTCGAGGCAAGAATTTAAGGTTTGTATAAATGGAAAAGTGATGGAGTGAATACAATGCGTTTGACCTGTCATAATGAAAGGATAATCATCAAGCTGCAAATAAAGGACGCGACAAAATTGAGATGTATCAGAATGAATGCTGGCAGTAGATGTAGTAAAATTATTTTCGAGTTTGTGCAGCATTGCGAAGTATGTAATAAATTGTCTAGTGAAGCGTGAATTTGAGGTGTTGGCATGAGACAAATGTAGGTCTTAATCAATGCATGAGATTCAAGTTGGATTTTGTTGGAGACGTGACTCTTGGAACGAAGCACTAAACCTGAGGGAAGTTTGTGTGTTGTAGGTGGTATTAAGAACCCTATGAAAAATGGTAGGCAACACTTTCTTCGAGTAGGTCGGGTGAAACAAGTTGTGACTTGTATGTTGAATTTGAGTACAAACCTAGTGTGGATTGTTACTCGTACTTTAAGTTTCAAGGACAAAACTTCTTTTTGGAGGGTAGTAATGTAAGACCCTTAATTTTAAATCCTAAATTATACAATTTTAGGGTATTTTGTGTTGAATTTCTTAGGCTTTTAGTCCAGTTCTTGGTATTTTGTGAGTTTAATGCCAGAAATATTTTGATGACCCGGTTAAATAATTTGTCGGAAAATAATTTATTTATGTTACGAATGATTTAATACCGAGCAGTTTTGTTAAAAATATCTCGGGCTGCTGACAATTTTATCTGTTAATTGAGTTGTGACGAGAGTAGATATTTTTATCAAAATAGTTTGAGAAGTGATGGGAGGTGATGTGGAAATGATGATTTTACAAATATCTAAAATATCTAGATATTTAGATATTGGTTGGGTTTAATATATATATATATATATATATATATATATATATATATATATATATATATATATATGTGTGTGTGTGTGTGTGTGTGTGTGTGTGTGTGTGTGTGGAAATAGAAGAATGAAAATAGAAGAAAGGAAAAAGAAAGGAAACACCGAACCCTTTTCTTCCTCTCCCTATTTCTCGCGTTTTTCTCCATCTTTCTTCGCCCTTCTTCTTCTTTGGCTTCTTTTACTTTCTTTTGCTTCAAGAAAAGGAACCCAAGGCTTGGTGGGTGAGAAAGCAAAGATTTCTCAGCTTCATTCTTCTTCTCATGTTCGAAAACGAAGGAAAACAATGTTGGTGATTTCAAAACCGTCAAACACAAACCTCCATATTTCTAATAGATCTAAGCTTTATTTCGCGAAGAGATCGAAGGGAAAGTTGTTCATCTTCCTGCTATGGAGCTAGTGAACAAACTTTGGAAGCGACGACGAGAGCTGAGATTTTATCGGAATTGATCGCGGTACCGTAATCGCTTGTTAAAGCCACCGTTAAGGTAAGGGATCCTTCCAAATTTTTAGCTTGCATATAGGATGCTATATGTGTATTTGTGGAGTTGGAATTTGGTGAAATGGATGTGTGATTTTGGGAAAAAGGAATTTAGTTCATTTATGTGTGTTTTGATGAAATTAAATTTGATGTGTGTAAGACCCATAATTTTAAAGTGTATTTTATGTGTTTTTGTGTATTTTGGATTTTGGCTCGGAGGCTTTTTAGCCAAAGATAATAATATTTTGGAGTTTATATGATCAAAAA
>NC_021162.2:34108561-34110169 GCF_000331145.2 Cicer arietinum | reverse complement strand
TACCATCAGGAGAGGCGGAAGCCACCATGCCTTGGAGACCTTCATTATTATGCATTGTGTTGACGTTATTTTGAGAATTTTATTTTGGGAATCCCCGCTCTGATAGTGACATCGGGTTGGGACTATATTTGCACTGAATTTAAAACATGAGTATGTGTACTTCAAAAAGAATTCTGTTGTTTGATACTATGATTTCGAATCCATTATGTTTGATGGAAATTTTGGATTTATGTGACATGCTTATGATTATGTGATACTCTTTATCAAAAAAAAAAAAAAAAATTTATTTGGGGTTTAGGGTGTCATACCTTCGAGGAGGGTTTTGGTTTGGAATTCCGAGTCCATGCATTTTGGCATATACGCATCACATTAGGGTGCTTGGCACACGAGTCGTGTTTGAATCAAGTTATGATTGAGTGTTATGTATTGATTATCGTGTGTAAGTTTGATGGATTGTAAAACTATTTCGAAACCCAATTTGTCGCGGTGATTGTGTGGGAATTGCTAAGTATGATTGTTCGGATTTGTGTGTAAGTGTTGATTGGTTTTGAAACCCTTTAAAAAGCTGATTTTTGCTGAATTTTGTTGTTTTCCTGTTGCTGTCTGATGTGTATTCGAATACAGAAAGCTATATTCGAATACAGACATGCTGTTTTGTCCACTGAGTTACTGTGTAGTCGAATACAGACATGCTGTTTTGCTACTGACTTGCTGTGTAGTCGAATACAGACTGTTGTATTCGAATACAGACATGCTGTTTTTTTTGCTGAATGCTGAAACAGCCTTGTATTCGAATACAACAATGCTGTTTTGTTAAAAACTTCATTTTTCAACATTTTTCATGCATGTTTGGCATATTTGGCATATGGAGACCCTTTTAAGGTGCATGCTTAGTTGAAAGGTTATTTTGTGCATTTAAAACTTAAATGTTATGTGTTATCTGTTAATTTCGGTTGGTGACCCTTTACAATTATTGTGGAAATCTGGGCTTTGCCCTAAGATGAGAGTCAAGACGATCCTATGACTGCAGCTACGTTAGGTGGATCTCACGGGGCGCGTGGAGATCACTCAGGGTGTATAGTTTTTGGTAGGATGATCAGATTAGGTTGATGTATAGGGACTAGACGTCCTTCTTTTTGGGTTGGAGTATTTTAATTTGGAAAACTGTACTTATACTAATATTGTCAGTTTGACATCTTATTTGAATGGGTTCCATGTACCATTTGTTGTTGTGTAAATGCTTTGGATTTATATTTGGAGAAACTTTTCCGTTGCTTGTAAATTATAATGACTCAATTATTTATCCAAAGGCATTTCCTTGTTTATTTCTCTGTTTTAGTTTAATTTCTTTTGAAAAAAAAATACACCCTCGCTTTGAAAAACGGGGTGTTACAATTAACTTGTTGCAAGTATGAGAGAACACTATTTTTGGAAGAGATGAAGATAAAGACGGTTGTATTCGAATATAGAAAAGTAGAAAATAACCTAAAAAACGTGAAACAACTTTTATATTGGGGAAAAACGCGAACCTGTATTTGACTACACACTTGTTGTATTCAAATACAAGTTGTTCTGGAAACGTGTATTCGACTACATATGAGGTGTATT
>NC_021162.2:34103496-34106327 GCF_000331145.2 Cicer arietinum | reverse complement strand
AATCTTTAATTCATTCCTGGATAAATTTGTTGTGGTGTTTATTGATGATATACTGATTTATTCAAGAACTGAAGAAGAGCATGGAGAACATTTACGCCAAGTTCTCGAGATCTTACGCGAGAAGCGACTGTATGCCAATCTGTCGAAGTGTGAATTTTGGCTAGAGAAAGTGAATTTCTTAGGACATGTGATAACCAAGGAAGGAATCGCTGTAGATCCGGCTAAGATTGAGGCGGTTCTTGCTTGGAAACAGCCTCAGACTGTCACTGACATACGGAGTTTTGTAGGACTGGCAGGGTACTACAGGAGGTTTATCGAAGGTTTTGCTAAGATTGTGGCTCCACTGACACAACTTACCAAAAAAGATCAACCGTTCGCATGGACGGAGAAGTGTGAAGAAAACTTCCAGCTACTAAAGAGAAAATTGACGACCTCACCTGTATTGGTGTTACCGCAATCAGAAGAACCCTATGAAGTTTATTGTGATCCATCCCACCAGGGATTAGGATGTGTTCTGATGCAACACAAGAAAGCTGTGGCTTATGCCTCGAGACAATTGAAGATTCACGAAAGGAACTATCCTACTCATGATTTGGAGCTTGCCGCAGTTGTTTTCGCATTGAAGATCTGGAGGCACTATTTATATGGGTGCACGTTCACCGTGTTTAGTGACCATAAAAGCTTGAAATATTTGTTTGATCAGAAGGAGTTGAACATGCGCCAGAGACGATGGATAGAGACTCTCAAGGATTTTTATTTCACACTGCAGTACCACCCTAAGAAGGCAAATGTAATGGCTGACGCGTTGAGCAGAAGAAGTGTATCGGTGTCTTCAACAATTATGGCTAGACAACAAGAGTTGTGGGAAGCTTTTAGAGACCTACACTTGAACGTAGAGTTTGCATCGGGAATTTTGAAACTCGGAATGATTAAAATTTCGAGTGGACTACTTGAAGACATTGCAAATTCTCAAGATGACGTCTTAATTCAAGAGAAAAGGAATCTAATAGTACAAGGGAAGACGACTGAGTTCAAGATTGGGGCTGATAATGTTTTGCGGTGTAATGGTAGGATTTGTGTACCAGAAATTACAGATATGCGGAAAACGATTTTAGAAGAGGCGCATAAGAGTAAGCTGAGTATTCATCCTGGAGCAACAAAGATGTATCAGGATTTGAGGCAGAATTATTGGTGGCCAGGAATGAAGAAACATGTAGCGGAATATGTATCCACTTGCCTAACTTGTCAAAAAGCGAAGGTGGAACATTAGCGACCTGCCGGAATGTTGCAACCTTTAGATATACCTGAATGGAAGTGGGATAGCATTTCCATGGATTTTATAACAGGATTACCAAAAACAAGGAGAAAGAATGATTCTATATGGGTAATAGTGGATCGACTGATTAAATCTGCACACTTTTTGCCGGTAAGGACCACCTATAAGGTAGATCAGCTAACAGAGATCTACATTGCTGAAATTGTGAGGTTACACGGGGTACCATCGAGTATTGTATCCGACCGGGATCCGAAGTTCACATCACATTTTTGGGGAGCATTGCACGAAGCATTGGGAACGAAGCTACGATTGAGTTCAGCTTACCATCCACAAACGGACGGACAGACTGAAAGGACGAATCAGTCACTGTAAGATCTGTTGAGGGCATGTGTATTAGATGATAGAGGAAGTTGGGATGATGTGCTTCCGTTGATTGAGTTCACTGACCTACAACAATAGTTTCCATGCAAGTATTGGAATGGCACCATATGAGGCTTTATATGGGCGCAAGTGTCAAACGCCCTTGTTTTGGTATAAGGACGGTGAAAATATGATTGTCGGACCGGAGATGGTGCAACAGACTACATCTAAGGTAAAGAAGATCAAGGAGAAAATGAAGACTTCACAAGATCGTCAGAAGAGTTAGGCAGACAAGCGTCGCAGACTTTTGGAATTCGAACAGGGTGACCATGTATTTCTGAGAGTCACTCCTACTACTGGAGTAGGTAGAGCCTTGAAATCGAAGAAGTTGACTCCGAAATTCATTGGACCATATCAGATTTCTGCACGAATTGGGCCGGTTGCTTATCGGATTGCATTACCTCCGATACTGTCCAATATCCATGACGTGTTTCATGTGTCGCAGTTGAGGAAATATCTCGCAGATCCATCTCACGTGATCGAACCAGACACAATCCAGCTAAAGGATAACCTGTCGTTCGAAGTACCAGTCATTCGAGGTACCACCTGTGAGAATTGATGACCGGGAGATTAAGCGATTAAGGACCAAGGATGTTTCATTGGTCAAGGTAATTTGGAAACCAATTACTGGAGATGCGACTTGGGAACTGGAGAGCAAGATGAGAGAACAACACCCAGAGTTATTTATCGACGCATAGTTTCGAGGACGAAACTAATTTTAGGGGGGTAGTAATGTAAGACCCATAATTTTTAAGTACCCTTTATGTATTTTTGGTGTATTTTGGATTTTGGCTTGGAGGCTTTTTAGCCAAAGATAATAATATTTTGGAGTTTATATGATCAAAAAGATATTTTGATGCCGATTAGAATTACTCGTCGATAAAAAAATTAAATTAACTGCGGTGAATCGTTTACGAAGAATTTAATGCGTTCCGGGTGAAATGGTAATTTAATAAATATCTAGATATTTTGAGATATTTGTTAAATTATGGTTATTATATATATATGTTTGTTTGGAGGGAAAAAGAAAGGAAAACTAGAAGGAAGGAAAAGGAAAAGAAAATAGTATATAAAGGAAGGAAGGAAAAAGGAAGAAAGGAAAAACAAAGGAAAGAAAAAGAAAGGAAGGAAAATT
>NC_021162.2:34102732-34103216 GCF_000331145.2 Cicer arietinum | reverse complement strand
AAAGCTAACGTTGAGGTAAGGGCTCCTTCCAAACTTTTAGTTTGCATTTAGGGACTTATCTGTGATTGTGTGGAAAGGATCTTGTTAGGGTTTGAGTATTGATTTGGGGGAAAATGGATCTAAGACTTTATGGGTAAAATCTTAGAGTTAGGTTTTGGTTATATTTGATGGATGTTTCGTGGAAAATGAACTTAACTCATTTGTGTATGATTATGGGTAAATGAAATTTGATGTGTTTGAGTGTTATGTTGTGTTGATTTGTGTTCGTCGTATTTGACGTGTTCTAAGTTAATACCGATGAAATTTGATGTGTTTTGGTGTGGATTGTGAATTGAATTTGATATATGTTTTGAGTTTGTTTTTTGTGGAATTTGAAAACCATTAGAGTTAAACGAGTATTAAAAATGGGGAATCTTTTAATGTCTCGGTTTACTTAATGTGTGTTTGTGAAAATCGTTTAAGTTAACTAGATATTAAGAATGGG
>NC_021162.2:34100921-34102722 GCF_000331145.2 Cicer arietinum | reverse complement strand
ATGTTTGTTTTGAAAATCGTTTTAAGTTAAATGAGTATTAAGAATGGGGAATCTCTTAATGTCTTGTTTACTGAATGTTTTGTGTGGAAATCGTTTAACTCAAAAGTATATTAAGAATGGGGAATCTCTTAATATGTCTGTTTGCTTAATGTTTTGTTTTGAAAATCATTAGAGTTAAACGAGTATTAAAAATGGGGAATCTTTTAATATCTCGGTTTACTTAATGTTGTTTTGGAAAATCGTTTAAGTTAAATGAGTATTAAAAATGGGGAATCTTTTAATATCTGCATTTGCTTAACGATGTTTTGGAAAATCGTTTAAGTTAAATGAGTATTAAGAATTTTGTAAATCGTGCAGACCCGTGATAGGTGGCACCTTGATAAATAGTACTTTGGCCTGTGATAGGCGGTACATTTATGATTTACGTTTTTGAAAACCGTGTAGACCCGTGATAGGTGGCACCTCAATAAACGATACGGGCCCGTGATAGGTAGTACATTTATGGTTTTCGCTTTTTTGTAAATTGTGCAGACCCGTGATAGGTGGCACCTTGGTAAACAGTACTTCAGCCTGTGATAGGCGGTACATTTACAGTTTACGTTATTTTAGTAAACCGTGCAGACCCGTGATAGGTGGTACCTCGGTAAAACGATACGGGCCCGTGATAGGCAGTACGTTTATGGTTTACGCTTTTTAGTAAATCGTGCAGACCCGTGATAGGTGGCACCTCGGTAATTGGTACTTTGGCCTGTGATAGGCAGTACAACTATGATTTACGGCCCTTCGAGGAGGGTTTTGGTTTGGAATTCCGAGTCCATGCATTTTGGCATATACGCATCGCATTAGGGTGCTTGGCACACGAGTCGTGTTTGAATCAAGTTATGATTGAGTGTTATGTATTGATTTTGTGTGTAAGTGTGACTGATTGTAAACTATTTCGAAACTCATGTTGTCGTGGTAATTGTGTTGGAATTGCTAAGTGTTATGTATTGATTATCGTGTGTAAGTGTGATGGATTGTAAAACTATTTCGAAACCCAATTTGTCGCGGTGATTGTGTGGGAATTGCTAAGTGTGATTGTTCGGATTTGTGTGTAAGTGTTGATTGGTTTTGAAACCCTTTAAAAAGCTGATTTTTGCTGAATTTTGTTGTTTTCCTGTTGCTGTCTGATGTGTATTCGAATACAGAAAGCTGTATTCGAATACATACATGCTATTTTTGCCACTGAGTTACTGTGTAGTCGAATACAGACTGTTGTATTCGAATACAGACATGCTGTTTTGCTACTGACTTGCTGTGTAGTCGAATACAGACTGTTGTATTCGAATACAGACATGCTGTTTTTTTTGCTGAATGCTGAAACAGCCTTGTATTCGAATACAAAGATTCTGTATTCGAATACAACAATGCTGTTTTGTTAAAAGCTTCATTTTTCAACATTGTTTATGCATGTTTGGCATATGGAGACCCTTTTAAGGTGCATGCTTAGTTGAAAGGTTATTTTGTGCATTTAAAACTTAAATGTTATGTGTTATCTGTTAATTTCGGTTGGTGACCCTTTACAATTATTGTGGAAATCTGGGCTTTGCCCTCAGATGAGAGTCAGGACGATCCTACCGGTTCGTACCCTACGGACGGGAATGGAGATGGGAACGCGTGATTGCAGTTACATTAGGAGGATCTCACGGGGCGCGTGGAGATACTCAGGGTGTATAGCTTTTTGGTAGGATGATCAGATTAGGATGACGTATAGGGACTAGGTGTCCTTCTTTTTGGATTAGAGTATTTTTAGTTTGGAAAA
>NC_021162.2:34094036-34100778 GCF_000331145.2 Cicer arietinum | reverse complement strand
ATTGTGGTATTAGAGCTTTGGTTTGGTTTTCTTTGGGAGCTGTGGAACCTTGGTTATAGATTGTAGGTCGACCTATAGGTTAGGAGTTGTTATCTGATCATGTGTCGGTTTAGGTGACTTGAGTTGTCAAGTCCAATATGATTATTATGTGTTGTTATAGTCGGACGTTAGTTGGAATTATTTGAAGTAGTTTTAAGACTCTAATTGATGATGGTTTTATAGGAAACCATGCCGCCAAGAAGGAATGACGCTCCGAGAGCCAACGCTAATAGGAATGATCAAATGGCGGAGGCTATGAATAACATGGCTGCTTCTGTTGTTGCACAGACTGCTGCCAAGACTTAACGGGATCTTGAAAAAAGGGGAAGAGAGATCCGTGCTGCAGAGTCAAGAGGGTTAGAAGACTTCCGCCGTTACAATCCTCCTAAGTTTAAGGGGGGGTGAGAATTTGGAGAAGGCGGATCAATGGATCCAAGAAGTGGAGAAGATCTTTGAAATGATTAACTGTCAGGCGGGAGTGAAGGTCAGCTATGCCACTTATATGTTGTTGGGGGATGCTGAGTACTGGTGGAGGAGTGCAAGGTTATTGATGGGAGCAGCACACGAGGAGGTGAACTGGGAATCATTCAAAAGGAAGTTTTTAGACAAATACTTCCCGATGAGTACCAGGACTAAACTGGGTGATGATTTTCTGAAACTTCACCAGGGGAGCATGACCGTGGGCGAATATGCTGCTAAGTTTGAATCACTATCGAGACATTTCAGGTTAGGTTGATCTCACGGGGCGCGTGGAGATCACTCAGGGTGTATAGTTTTTGGTAGGATGATCAAATTAGGTTGATGTATAGGGACTAGACGTCCTTCTTTTTGGGTTGGTGTATTTTAATTTGGAAAACTGTACTTATACTAATATTGTCAGTTTGACATCTTATTTGAGTGGGTTCCATGTACCATTTGTTGTTGTGTAAATGCTTTGGATTTATATTTGGAGAAACTTTTCCGTTGCTTGTAAATTATAATGACTCAATTATTTATCCAAAGGCATTTCCTTGTTTATTTCTCTGTTTTAGTTTAATTTCTTTTAAAAAAAAAAATACACCCTCGCTTTGATAATCGGGGTGTTACAATGTGTTTGAGTTGTGGTTTGTGAAAACTAATTTGGCGTGATTTATGTTTGAAGTTGTGGAAATATTTGGGTGATTGATGATCGCGCTTGGTGTGGTTTTTGTGGAGTTTGAATTTATCTAATTTAATGTGAATGGTGGATTAAATTTGATGTGTGGTGGTGGAAAATAAATGTTTGAAAATGCTCTGTGTGAATTTAAAAATCATTAGTGTTAAATGAGTATTAAAAATGGGGAATCTTTTAATATCTGCATTTACTTAATGATTGTTTTGGAAAGAGTCAGAGTATGCTCATGTATTTCATAGTACATGGTGACCGCAATGGTACCATGGTGATAGTAGTGACCGTGATGGGCCACGAGATGATGCCATGTGATTTGTTGGTTTATCTTATCCTTGCTGGGATTATCGCGTCGTGCTGATCTGTGAGAGATTGCACTCTAGAATGTGCTGATCTGTGAGCGATTGCACTCTAGAAAACAGTTTAAGGCATGTGATAGGCGACACTTTAGTAAATCGTGCAGGCATGTGATGGGTGGAACCTTGGTAATTAGTATAAGGCATGTGATACGCGGTACAATTACGATTTACGCCCCTTCGAGGAGGGTATTGGTTTGGAAATTCCGGAATTCATGCATTTTGGCATATACGAATTGCATTAGGGTGCTTGGCACGCGATTCATGTTTGATACAATGTTATGATTGCGTGTGTATACTCAGTTGTTGTTGTGATTGTGCCTTAATTGCTAAATGTGATTGTTTTGGATTTGTTGTAAGTGTTGAATGATTGCGAAACCTTTTTGAAATGTTACGAAACTGAATTATGCATTTTTTCTGCATTGTATTCGAATACAATGAGGTTGTAGTCGAATACAAGCATCCTGTTTTTGCTACTGACTTCTGAATTGCATATGTATTCGGCTACAAGTATGCTGTAGTCAAATACAGTTGTGCTGATTTTGCTACTGACTTCTGAAACAACACTGTATTCGAATACAAGGATGCTGTATTCGAATACGACAGTGCAGTTTTGTCAAAAACTTTATTTTTCAACTTTTTTATGCATGTTTTGACATATGAAAACCCTTTCAAGGAGTATGCTAAGATGAAATGTTATTTTTTGCATTTAACATTTAAATGCTAAGTGATATTTGTTATTTTCGGTTGGTGACCTTTACAATTATTGTGAAAATTTGGGCTTTGCCCTCAGATGAGAATCAGGATCGTCCTACCAGGTAGTACCCTAGAGATAGACACGTAGTTAGACATACCTGACCGGTGCTATGTCAGAAGGATCTTGAGGGGCGCGTGGAGATCACCTTGGATGTATAGTTTTTTGTAGCATGATCAAATTAGATGGTTGTATAAGGGATAAGTGTCTTTCTTTTGTGGATTTATTTATTTCAATTTGGAAGACTGTACCTATGCCTCATATTGTCAGCTAGACTTTTATTTTAATGGGTCCATGTACCACTTTTTGATGTGACGTGGGGGAGTTAAAATTTTTGGGGCAGTGCTTTTGTATAGGTGTCTGTCGAGAATACCCCAAGGGTACGAGCTATGTCTGATAGGACTTATAGCCCCGATGTATTTTGATGTTCAATCACTTTGGATTTTTTATTTCAAAAACTATTCCGCTGCTTGTAAATATTTGTTTACTTTTGTCGTTATGTTACGACTGGAATATTTTATTCAAAAGTATTTATTTCTAATTTTCTACTAGATCTAAGATCCATGATACAATTTCCCGAAGCCAGGGCACTATGAAAGGGATTGCAAGGCTCCGAAGGTGGAACCAACAATGAATGCAACTAGGGTTACTCGTCCTACTGCTAAGGGACACATTTATTGCATGGGTGCTAAAGCTCGAATTCAATCTAGCAATTTGATCTAACAAGATTGCGAGATTGTAGGTAACATTCTAATTGCACTTTTTGATTCGGGAGCAACCCATTCCTTCAATTCTATGGACTTTGTGAATTGTTTAAAGTTATATGTGTCTTCTCTGCCTTTTGATTTGGTTGTTTCCACACACGGTAAGACTTTGACCGTAAATACTGCATGTTTACACTGTCAAGTAATTATTCAGAATAGAGATTTCTTGATTAATTTGATTTGTTTATCCCTACAATCAGTCGAGGTCATTCTCGGTATGGATTGGATGTTGTATCATTATGTAATATTGGATTGTGCTCGCAAATTGGTTCTTTTCCCCGAGACAAAAGTCGTTCGATATCTAGTTGCTAACAAACTCGGAGTGTTACTGAGAGAAGGAACTCAAGAGTTTCTTTCATTAGCTAACATGGAGGGAAACATAAATGTGAGCAAAGAAGACATGGTGCTTGTCATGGAGTACCGAGACTTATTTCCAACATAAATTCCAAGATTACCACCAGTAAAAAAGGTGGAGTTCTTCATTGTTCTACAACCAGGAATCAGACCTATTTCGATTGCGGCGTATCGGATACACCATTTGAATTGAATGAGCTAAACGGTCAAATTGAAGATTTGTTGCAGAAAGGATTTATTAGACCAAGTGTGTCACCATGGGGAGCTTCGCTATTGTTGGTTAAGAAGAAGGAAGGAAGCTCGCGCTTTTCTGTGGATTTTTGGCAACTTAATAAAGGAAGTATTAAGAATCGTTATCCTTTACCATGTATTGTTGATTTGATGGATCAATTGAGAGGAGCCGCAGTGTTTTCTAAGATTGACTTGAAGTCAAGTTACCATTAGATTGGAGTAAGAGAAGGAGATATTCAGAAAACTGCTTTTAGAACTCGTTACGGACATTATGAATATCTTGTATGCCATTTGGAGTTACCAATGCACCAACAATATTTATGGATTACATGAATAGAATCTTTAGCCCATTTCTAGATAAGTTTGTTGTGTTGTTCATCAATGATATATTAATTTATTCAAGGATTGAGGAAGAACATGGAGAACATTTGCGTCATGTTCTTGAAGTTTTACGCGAGAAGCAACTATATGCCAATCTATCGAAGTGCAAGTTTTGGCTAGAAGAAGTGAACTTCTTAGGACATATGATAACCAAGAAAGGAATCCATGTGGATCCAACAAAGATTGATACAATCCTCGCTTGGAGACAACGTCAGACCATCACTGACATACGAAGTTTCTTCGGACTGATAGGATACTACATGAGGTTTATTGAAGGTTTTTCTAAAATTGTAGCTCCATTGACATAACTCGCTAGAAAGGATCAGTCGTTCACATGGACAAAGAAATGTGAGGAAATTTTTTAGATACTAAAGAAAAAGTTGACAACCTCACCAGTGTTGGTCTTACCACAACCAGAAGAACCATACGAAGTTTATTGTGATGCGTCTCACCAAGGTTTGGGGTTTGTCTTGATGCAACACAAGAAGGTTGTGGCCTATGCCTCAAGACAATTGAAAACTCATGAAAGAAACTATCCTACTCATGATTTAGAACTTACTATTATAGTTTTTGCATTAAAGATCTGAAGACACTATTTATATGGATGTACGTTCGTAGTGTTCAGTGACCATAAAAGTTTGAAATATTTGTTTGATCAGAAGGAATTGAACATGCGTCAGAGAAGATGGATGGAGACTCTCAAGGATTTTGATTTCACTTTGCAGTACCACCCTGGGAAGGCCAATGTGTTGGCGGATGCGTTGAGTAGAAGGAGTGTGTCAGTGTCTTCAGCAATAATGGCTAGAAAACAAGAGTTGTGGGAAGCATTTAGAGACCTACTTGGACGTAGAGTTTGCACCAGGGATTTTGAAATTCAGAATGATTAAGATTTTGAGTGGTCTACTTGAAGAAATTGCGAATTTTCAAAATGACGCATTAATCCAAGAGAAGAGGAACCTAATAGTGCAAGGGAAGACAACTGAGTTTAAGATTTGACCATATAATATTTTGAGATATAATGGGAGGATTTGTGTACCAGTAGTTGTAGATCTAAGGATAAAAAAATTAGAAGAGGCTCATAAGAGCAAATTGAGTATCCATCCCAGAGCAACAAAGATGTATCAGGACTTGAGGTAGAATTATTGGTATCCATGAATGAAGAGGCATGTAGCGGTGTATGTATCAACTTGTTTAACTTGTCATAAAGAGAAAGTGGAACATCAACGTCCTGCTGGAATGTTACAACCTTTAGATATGCCTGAATGGAAGTGGGACATCATTTCCATGGACTTTATAACTGGGTTGCCAAAAAAAGGGAGAAATTATGATTCTATTTGGGTGATAGTGGGTCGATTAACTAAACTTGTACGCTTTATACCAATAAAGACCATCTATAAGGTAGATAAGCTAACAAAGATCTACATTGTTGAGATTGTGAATTACATGGAGTATTGTCTTGTATCGTATCAGACCGTGACCCGAAATCCACATCACACTTTTGGGGAGCGTTGCATGAAGCGTTTAGAACGAAATTAAGATTGAGTTCAGCATACCATCCACAAACGGATGGACAGACTGAGAGGACGAATCAATCCTTGAAAGACTTATTGAAAGCATGTGTATTAGATGATAGAGGAAGCTGAGATGATGTACTGCCATTGATTGAGTTTACCTACAACAATAGTTTTCACCTTATATTGAAGATTTTACCTTTATGTAAAAGTTTAAACCTTTATAACAAGAATTAAAAGTTCCAAGCATCCTTTCCAATTTTATTTATTTTGAAGTTTGGTTTCATTTTCCCTTTTCTCTGATTTGGTACTTTTTATGAATATACTTTAAGTTCAAGTTAAAAAAATAACAATAAAACTACTCCTCCTTGAATGATGAGGCTGTGAGATAGATGATATTAAACATAGGGTTTGATTAAAATAAATAAATTTCACTTGATGAAGCCACTATTGTTGTTATTGTTATAAGATTTAGAAGATTAGTTTTCCTTTCGTTTCAAATGGTAGTAGCCGAACCAAAGTTAATATTTTGGAGAAAAAAGTGTGAGTTTGTTGTTCTTAAAATTGATTTTGAAACTATGAGGTTTTAAAATTTTGTGATTAAATTCATTGTAAACTCTTTTAGTTAAATATATTCTAAGGGGGTTAGGAGTAAGAAATGGTTTGTAAGGTAGTTACAGTTTCAGGGATTAATTTGAAGAAGTCAAACACTATTTGTTTGATGGTTTCGGCACGAGCGAGATTTTTCGCTGTGTTTGATTATGGTAGTGATAACTGTTGAAAAACTATAACTAAGGTAAGGACTCGATTCAAATTTTTAGTTTGCACATAAGGACCTTATATGTGTGAGTTATGTATGATTGATGTGTGAATATGTGATGATTAATATTGACGTGATGATGCATTTGAGTGATAATACGTGTTGCTACATGTTATGAATTTTATTGAGAATAATATGTCTTGAGTATGCTATGTGAAAAGTATGAAAAATTATTAGTGTGTAATGAGTATTAAAATGAGAGTTTTTTAATAGCTACATTTACATAGTGATTGTTGTGAAAGAGTTAAAGTATGCTCATGCTCATGCATTTCATAATTAGTGGTGACCGTGATGGGCCATAGTGTTAGTGGTGACCGTGATGGGTCACAATGTTAGTGGTGACCGTGATGAGTCACATGATGGTTCCATGAGTTAATTGGTCCGT
>NC_021162.2:34068421-34094016 GCF_000331145.2 Cicer arietinum | reverse complement strand
TAGGTATGTGATAGATTGCACTCTAGTAAATCGTTCTGATATGTGATAGGTGGCACCTCAGTAATTAGTACTGGTTTGTGAGAGGCGGTACATTTATGATTTACGCCCCTCGAGGAGGGTTTGGAAATTCATAAATCATGTGCATTGGCTTATAAGCATTGCATTAGGGTGGTTGGCATGCGAGTCATGCTTGTTATAATATGATATTTGTATATACATACTCGGTTACTGTTTGTTATCATGTCGTAATTGCTAAGTGTTAGAGTTGTTGCCCCTATGGAGCTGATTTGGATTAGTTTTAGTTTGTATCTAAATTGACCCAAAGTTTTTTTTAAGGATTATTACTCTCATTGAGAGGATGATACATATCAAGTCCTATATCAGTACAAGTTTGTGAAAACACTTTGATTAATTTACATCAATTCTACTAACTCTTTATTGAGAGAATTTTTCATTCATACATTTCTTTTGATGTGTTCTTAGCTTTTTCAAAATTTCTTCTTAACAGATTGCCTTTTTCATTCTCTCTCTCACACACTATTGACTGGGCGAGTTCATAAACAAATAGAAGAAGTGGCTGTTTAGAATAATACCATTGGAGATCTTCAATCACCATTTAAGGCAGATCAATCTTTAAGATGTATCCATATATATCTTCATGATTGATTCTATGTATCTTCAATTATAAGAGGGAATATCTCAAAGAATGTTACATAGACTTTCAAACTATTTAACAAATTCAAGACTATTCATAGCGTTGCCTTCCATCAGATTTTTCTTCTTTAGAGCATTGACTATTAAGATCATTGATTCTCCATAGGGTTGACTTTCATTATAGTTAGACCATACAATGTTTGTCATAGTTATTAGAGGCATACAATCATTTTGCTTGACACACTTATTAGAGGCAGAACATTTAGATTGTTGCTTGTATTAACACATTCATTTGAGGTTTGATAGTGTTTTCAAAGAGTGAGACAACTTTAACAGCTTCATCAAACTCACTAAGAACTTTGTTTATTAGATTTCTTTTCCTTGTTCGTCAGAGGATCTAGCTTATATCAAAACACATACTTATAACACTTTGACTTTAACTAGATATAACAATACTTCTTATTTCTATATTACAACTTGCTTTCTTTGTAGAAAAATTACTTGTTTATTAGGTGATAAAACTATTTGTGTTTAGAAACACTCAGATTATTATCTACTTGTAGTTTATGCTACATTAAATAGATTCTCATTAATATAAATCTTTGTCTTCTAACTTAGTCTGCGTACTTAGAAAATGTATCAACACTTGGAATGGATGAGTTCTTTCGTGTATCTCACTACAAAACGGCCAAAGAAATATGGGATATGCTTGAAGTAACTCATGAAGGGACGATTAAGGTGAAAAGATCTAAACTCAATACATTATCTCAAGAATACGAATTATTTCGAATGCTGCCCGGATAGTCTATCTTAGACTTACAGAAAAGGTTCTCCCACTTAACCAACCACTTGTCGGCACTCGGAAAAATCTTCACCAACGATGAATTAAATTTAAAAGTATTAAGATCATTAACGGGGGTCTGGCAACCAAAAGTGACAGCAATCTTCGAAAAGAAAAGCCTATCCAAAATGTCTCTTCCTGCATTATTTGGAAAACTCCAAGAAAACGAAATCGAACTTGGAAGGTTAGAACAAAATGAAAGTCAAGAAAAGAAGACCAAAAACATTGCTCTAAAGACCGAATCAAAAGAACAAATCAAAGACGAAAATTCAGATGAAGATGAAAACATTACTTTCCTCGTTAAGAAATTTGGTAAGTTTCTTAAAAATGATAGAACTTTCAAAAAGAAAAGTTTTAGAAAGAAAGATAGCTCTACTTCAAATCAAAACTTCACTTGCTTTGAATGCGGGAAGCAAGGACATATCAAGGCAGATTGTCCAAACCTTATTAAGAAAAATCCATAAAAAAAGAAAGACTTCAAGAAGGCATACATAGCTTTGGAAGACAACGAAGTGAGTTCATCTTCAGAAACAGAAAGTGAAGAATGTGCTAATGTTGCATTGATGGCATCACATCAATCAGATGACAAAGACGAGGTTAGTAACATAGACTCCCCTCATCATAATAAAACTAATAGTGAATTGATTATCGAATATAATGATGCTCAAAACGCCATTAAGGAACTACTTATTGAATGTAAAAATCTGTTCAAACTGGTGTCAACGCAAAAGAGACAAATCTCAAGTCTTCAAGAAAAAGTTGACATTATGGAAAAGGATTCTGAAAAAATAAAACAGAGTTTTACATGCAATAAATGTGATTCTCTCTCCTTCAAGATTGTTCAATTAAATAGAGTAATTGAATGATACGAAAAGGGACAAATGGGATTGAAAAATGTTTTAAATGCAAAGATACTCAAATGACAAAAGTGGTCTTGGATACTCAAAATTTGATAAACCAAGCTTGAATAAGACCAAGTTTGTTAAATGGAGTAATCAATCCAATAAAGAAAAGATTATAATTATGAAAAATGATCATCATTATAAAGAGAAAATTATTCAAAATAAATTTCATACACATGCTACTAAAAATAGATTTACTCCTACATGTTCTTATTGTGGTCTGAATGGTCACACACCTAATGCCTGTCACGTTAGAAACATTGGTGTTCCAAAAGGGCATTACGTGTGGGTAAAGAAAGGTACTAACCATCAAGGACCCAAAGCACATTGGGTACCTAATAAAACTTGATTTTAATTTTGTAGGTATGCACGCCAAGTACCTCAAATATGTGGTACTTAGATAGTGGATGCTCTAAACATATGACGGGTGATATAACAAAATTTTCAACCTTAACTCTTGAATCAAAGGGATATGTGGTCTATGGAGACAACAACAAAGGAAAAATCTTAGGCATTAGAAAAGTCGGTACAGCCCCATCCCCCTCGATTGAAGATGTCTTATATGTTGAAGGTCTAAAACACAATCTCATAAGCATTAGCCAGCTTTGCGACAAAGGATACAAGATAGCCTTCAACAAAGATGAATGCATCATCCAAAATGAAGCTACAATTGAAATTCAATTTATCGGTAAGCGTTTCAAAAACATCTTTATACTTAATCTTGACGATTTATCCTTAAAAATGAAATGTCTTTTGGTGAGCGGCAACAATGATGCATGGCTATGGCATAAAAGAATTGCTCATATTCACATGGATCATTTAAATAAATTGGTAAAGCATGATCTTGTTGTAGGCTTACCAAAAATGAAATTTATAAAGGATAAATTGTGTGACGCTTGTCAAAATAGTAAGCAAACAAAGATTTCTTTCAAACCTAAAAATGTTATTTCAACTTCAAGACTACTTCAATTAATACATATGGACTTGTTTGGTCCATCAAGAACCAAAAGCCTTGGTGGAAACTCATATGGACTAGTGATTGTTGATGATTACTCAAGGTTCACTTGGACCTTATTTTTGGCAAGTAAAAATGAAGCTTTTAAAGCATTTAAAAACTATGCCAAGCTAGTCCAAAATGAAAAATCAACCAAAATTGTATCAATTAGAAGTGATCATGGAGGAGAATTTCAAAATACATCCTTTGAAGAATTTTGTGAAGAAAATGGAATCTTCCACAATTTTTCTGCACCTAGAACACCACAACAAAATGGGGTTGTTGAGAGAAAGAACAGATCTTTGGTAGAACTCGCAAGGACTATGCTAAGCGACTCAAGCCTACCAAAATATTTTTGGGCAGATGTTGTAAACACAGCATGCTATGTCTCCAACCGGTTAATCATTCGGCCGATTCTTAAGAAAACTCCGTATGAATTCTTCAAAGGAAGAAAGCCCAATATCTCTCACTTACACATTTTTAGGTGTAAGTGTTTCATGCTAAATAACGGTAAAGACAACCTTCAAAAATTTGATGAAAAAGCTAATGAAGGTATCTTTGTTGGTTACTCATTATCTAGTAAAGCTCTTAGAATCTTCAATAAAAGAACTTTATTAGTCGAAGAATCAATGCATGTAACTTTTGATGAAACTAACCCCTTGAAAGAGGAAAATATTATTTCTTATAATGACGATGATTTTGAAAGCAATGATACTATCAAAAAACATCAAATTGATCAACCAAGTCAAGAAAGTGAAGTCCACATTGAAAAGCAAAATGATAATCTTCCTAAAGAATGGAGAACCCATATAAATCACCCAATTGATAACATCATAGGTGATATCAACAAAGGAGTTACAACAAGGCTAAAACTAAAAGATGCTTGCTTGAACATGGCATTCGTTTCTCAAATCGAACACTCCAAGATTGGTGAAGCACTTAAAGATGATCAATGGATACTTGCCATGCAAGAAGAACTCAACCAATTCGAAAGAAGCAAAGTATGGGAACTTGTTCCTAATCCTGAAAATAAGCACATCATTGGTACAAAATGGGTGTTTAAAAATAAACTTGATGAGAATGGTATAGTTGTTCGCAACAAGGCAAGATTGGTCGCTCAAGGATACAATCAAGAAAAAAGGATTGACTTTGATGAAACATTTTCTCTAGTAGCAAGGTTAGGAGAAATACATTTACTACTTGCTTATGCTTGTTCTATGAACTTTGAACTATTTAAGATGGATGTGAAGAGTGCTTGAAGACTCCAAGAATCCTTCACATGTTTTCAAATTAAAAATGGCTCTATATGGTCTAAAACAAGCTCCAAGAGCTTGGTATGATATATTAAGTACCTTCCTATGTGAATGAGGATTTGAAAAATGGAAAGTTGATAAGACATTATTTGTTAAAAGAAATAATGGTCACACCTTATTGGTCCAAATCTATATTGATGATCTAATATTCAGATCAACAAACAATGACATATGTGAAGAATTCTCTTTAATAATGCAAGGAGAATTTGAAATGTCCATGATGGGAAAATTAAATTATTTTCTTGGCCTTCACATCAAGCAACTCAAGCATGGCATCTTCATAAATCAGGCAAAGTATTACAAAGAATTACTCAAAAGATTTGAAATGGAAAAATGCAAAGAAAGTGCAACTCCTATGGGCTCCAGAACCTATATTGATAAAGATGAATTAGGTATTTCAATAGACATATCAAAGTATTGAGGTATGATTAGATCTTTATTATATCTAATGGCCAGTCGGCCATATATTATGTTTAGTGGCTGTTTGTGTTCAAGATTTCAGGCAGATCCTAAAGAATCGCATTTTGTAGCAGTAAAAAGAATTATGAAATATTTGAAAGGAACAACCAGCGTAGGCCTATGGTATCCAAATGGTAGCATATGTAGTCTAGTTGGATATTTTGATAATGATTATGCAGGATGCAAAACGGATCGTAAAAGCACAAGCGGCACTTGCCATATCTTAGGTAATGCATTAGTATCATAATCCTGTAAAAAGCAAGCTTGTGTTTCCCTTAGCACTGTTGACGCGGAATACATAGCAGCAGGAAGTTGTTGTGCACAAATTCTCTGGCTCAAACAGCAATTATATGACTATGGACTTGATCTCGGATGCATTCAACTAAGATGTGACAACACCAGTGGAATAAATATTTCAAAGAATTCAATCATGCACTCTCGGACTAAACACATCGATATATGTAACACCCCATTTTTCTTAGCGATGGTGTATTTTTTTTTCAAAAGTAATTAATATAAAACAGAGAATTAAATAAGGTAAAACACATTTGGATAAATATTTAAGTCGTAACACAACGACAAATAAGTCAACAGAATTTACAAGCAGCGGAAAAATTCTCAATCCATGAATTCAAAATATTTACATAACAAAAGTAGTACAGTCTTCCAGTTTAAAAATAAACGCAACCCAAAAGAAAGACATCCTTTCCCTCTGGGACAACCTAGTCTGATCATTTTACAAGACAACTTAAACACCCTGAGTGATCTCCACGCGCCCCGTGAGATCTTCCTAACGTAGCTGCAGTCAAGCGTTCCTATCTCCATTCCCGTCCGTAGGGTACGAACCGGTAGGATCGTCCTGACTCTCATCTGAGGGCAAAGCCCAGATTTCCACAATAATTGTAAAGGGTCACCAACCGAAAATAACAGATAACACATAACATTTAAGTTTTAAATGCACAAAATAACCTTTCAACGAAGCATGCACCTTAAAAGGATTTTCCATATGCTAAAAGTTCATATAATGCTTGCCAATTAACAATGAACTCAAAATGAAGTTCTCAAACCATCAAGTAATACATAACTGACCAAAGCATTGATAAATCAATTGAGCAATCGATTATCTAACTCAAAATAAGGACTTTTGCTGAGCCAAATCGAGTTGGTCAGTTCTGCTGAGTTTCTGCATGACCAAATCGACTTCTAAGTCGATTTTGTCAGTTCTGATGAGTCCCTGTGTTGCCAAATCGATTTCCAAATCGATTTTGGCAGTTTTGCTGAGTTCCTGCCTCTCTGCCAATCGATTTCCAAATCGATTTCTTAAAAGATTTTGAAAGATATATTTATACAATCGATTGGCAAATCGATTAGGTCAAAATGGCTAACTTCCTGCAACTCATCCAATCGATTGGGAAATCGATTTCCCTGATCGTTTTTCCAAAAATTCATGCATTTACTCAAGTCATTCCTAATCAAGTTCACAACCTAACACTTAGCAATTCCTACACGATTACCACGGCAATTGGGATCTCGATAACCATCATACTTACACACAACAATCAACACATAACACTTAGCATTTTCAACGCAATTACCACAACGACTCAAATTCAAATCACTTAATCATAAAACTCAAATCAACCACGACTCGCGTGCCAAGCACCCTAATGCAATGCGTATATGCCAAAATGCATGGACTCGGAATTCCAAACCAAAACCCTCCTCGAAGGGCCGTAAATCATAATTGTACCGCCTATCGCAGGCCAAAGTACCAATTACCGAGGTGCCACCTATCACGGGTCAGCACGATTTACTAAAATGCGTAAATCATAAACGTACCACCTATCACGGGTCAGTACAGTTTACCGAGGTGTCACCTATCACGGGTCAACACGATTTACTAAAAGAAAAAGCGGAAATCGTAAATGTACCACCTATCACGGGTCAGTACAGTTACCATGGTGTCACCTATCACGGGTCAACACGATTTACTAAAAGAAAAAGCGGGAATCGTAAACGTACCGCCTATCACAGACCAGTACTGTTTACCTAGGTGCCACCTATCACGGGTCAGCACAATTCACCAAAAACGTAAATCGTAAATGTACCACCTATCACGGGTCAGTACAGTTACCATGGTGTCACCTATCACGGGTCAACACGATTTACCAAAAAGTAAATCGTAAACGTACCACCTATCACGGGTCAGTACAGTTACCATGGTGTCACCTATCACGGGTCAACACGATTTACTAAAAGAAAAAGCGGGAATCGTAAACGTACCGCCTATCACAGACCAGTACTGTTTACCGAGGTGCCACCTATCACGGGTCAGCACAATTCACCAAAAACGTAAATCGTAAATGTACCACCTATCACGGGTCAGTACAGTTTACCGAGGTGTCACCTATCACGGGTCAACACGATTTACTAAAAGAAAAAGCGGAAATCGTAAATGTACCACCTATCACGGGTCAGTACAGTTTACCGAAGTGTCACCTATCACGGGTCAACACGATTTACCAAAAAGTAAATCGTAAACGTACCACCTATCACGGGTCAGTACAGTTTACCGAGGTGTCACCTATCACGGGTCAACACGATTTACCAAAAAGTAAATCGTAAACGTACCACCTATCACGGGTCAGTACAGTTTACCGAGGTGTCACCTATCACGGGTCAACACGATTTACTAAAAGAAAAAGCGGAAATCGTAAATGTACCACCTATCACGGGTCAGTACAGTTTACCAAGGTGTCACCTATCACGGGTCAACACGATTTACCAAAAAGTAAATCGTAAACGTACCACCTATCACGGGTCAGTACAGTTTACCAAGGTGTCACCTATCACGGGTCGACACAATTTACCAAATGAAATGCATGAGCATACACAGACTCCATTCACAACAATCGTTAAGCAAATGCAGATATTAAAAGATTCCCCATTTTTAATACCCATTTAACTTAAACGACTTTCAAACAACATTAATTAAATAAGTCATTAAGAGATTCCCCGTTCTTAATACCGATTTAACTTAATGATTTTCAAAACAAAACGTTAAGCAAACAGTCATATTAAGAGATTCCCCATTCTTAATACTCATTTACCGAAACGATTTTCAAAAACGATAGTTAAGTAACCGAGACATTAAGAGATTCCCCATTCTCAACGCCCAGTTAACTTAAACATTTTCCTCAAATACACATTAAGTAAACCGAGGTATTAAAAGATTCCCCATTTTTAATACCCATTTACTTAAACGACTTTCAAACAACATTAATTAAATAAGTCATTAAGAGATTCCCCGTTCTTAATACCGATTTAACTTAATGATTTTCAAAACAAAACGTTAAGCAAACAGTCATATTAAGAGATTCCCCATTCTTAATATACTTTTGACTTAAACGATTTTCTCGCAAAACATTCAGTAAACGAGTCATTAAGAGATTCCCCATTCTTAATACTCATTTACCGAAACGACTTTCAAACAACATTAATTAAATAAGTCATTAAGAGATTCCCCGTTCTTAATACCGATTTAACTTAATGATTTTCAAAACAAAACGTTAAGCAAACAGTCATATTAAGAGATTCCCCATTCTTAATACTCATTTACCGAAACGACTTTCAAACAACATTAATTAAATAAGTCATTAAGAGATTCCCCGTTCTTAATACCGATTTAACTTAATGATTTTCAAAACAAAACGTTAAGCAAACAGTCATATTAAGAGATTCCCCATTCTTAATACTCATTTACCGAAACGACTTTCAAACAACATTAATTAAATAAGTCATTAAGAGATTCCCCGTTCTTAATACCGATTTAACTTAATGATTTTCAAAACAAAACGTTAAGCAAACAGTCATATTAAGAGATTCCCCATTCTTAATACTCATTTACCGAAACGACTTTCAAACAACATTAATTAAATAAGTCATTAAGAGATTCCCCGTTCTCAATACCGATTTAACTTAATGATTTTCAAAACAAAACGTTAAGCAAACAGTCATATTAAGAGATTCCCCATTCTTAATACTCATTTACCGAAACGACTTTCAAACAACATTAATTAAATAAGTCATTAAGAGATTCCCCGTTCTTAATACCGATTTAACTTAATGATTTTCAAAACAAAACGTTAAGCAAACAGTCATATTAAGAGATTCCCCATTCTTAATACTCATTTACCGAAACGACTTTCAAACAACATTAATTAAATAAGTCATTAAGAGATTCCCCGTTCTCAATACCGATTTAACTTAATGATTTTCAAAACAAAACGTTAAGCAAACAGTCATATTAAGAGATTCCCCATTCTTAATACTCATTTACCGAAACGACTTTCAAACAACATTAATTAAATAAGTCATTAAGAGATTCCCCGTTCTCAATACCGATTTAACTTAATGATTTTCAAAACAAAACGTTAAGCAAACAGTCATATTAAGAGATTCCCCATTCTTAATACTCATTTACCGAAACGACTTTCAAACAACATTAATTAAATAAGTCATTAAGAGATTCCCCGTTCTCAATACCGATTTAACTTAATGATTTTCAAAACAAAACGTTAAGCAAACAGTCATATTAAGAGATTCCCCATTCTTAATACTCATTTACCGAAACGACTTTCAAACAACATTAATTAAATAAGTCATTAAGAGATTCCCCGTTCTTAATACCGATTTAACTTAATGATTTTCAAAACAAAACGTTAAGCAAACAGTCATATTAAGAGATTCCCCATTCTTAATACTCATTTACCGAAACGACTTTCAAACAACATTAATTAAATAAGTCATTAAGAGATTCCCCGTTCTTAATACCGATTTAACTTAATGATTTTCAAAACAAAACGTTAAGCAAACAGTCATATTAAGAGATTCCCCATTCTTAATACTCATTTACCGAAACGACTTTCAAACAACATTAATTAAATAAGTCATTAAGAGATTCCCCGTTCTCAATACCGATTTAACTTAATGATTTTCAAAACAAAACGTTAAGCAAACAGTCATATTAAGAGATTCCCCATTCTTAATACTCATTTACCGAAACGACTTTCAAACAACATTAATTAAATAAGTCATTAAGAGATTCCCCGTTCTCAATACCGATTTAACTTAATGATTTTCAAAACAAAACGTTAAGCAAACAGTCATATTAAGAGATTCCCCATTCTTAATACTCATTTACCGAAACGACTTTCAAACAACATTAATTAAATAAGTCATTAAGAGATTCCCCGTTCTCAATACCGATTTAACTTAATGATTTTCAAAACAAAACGTTAAGCAAACAGTCATATTAAGAGATTCCCCATTCTTAATACTCATTTACCGAAACGACTTTCAAACAACATTAATTAAATAAGTCATTAAGAGATTCCCCGTTCTTAATACCGATTTAACTTAATGATTTTCAAAACAAAACGTTAAGCAAACAGTCATATTAAGAGATTCCCCATTCTTAATACTCATTTACCGAAACGACTTTCAAACAACATTAATTAAATAAGTCATTAAGAGATTCCCCGTTCTTAATACCGATTTAACTTAATGATTTTCAAAACAAAACGTTAAGCAAACAGTCATATTAAGAGATTCCCCATTCTTAATACTCATTTACCGAAACGACTTTCAAACAACATTAATTAAATAAGTCATTAAGAGATTCCCCGTTCTCAATACCGATTTAACTTAATGATTTTCAAAACAAAACGTTAAGCAAACAGTCATATTAAGAGATTCCCCATTCTTAATACTCATTTACCGAAACGACTTTCAAACAACATTAATTAAATAAGTCATTAAGAGATTCCCCGTTCTCAATACCGATTTAACTTAATGATTTTCAAAACAAAACGTTAAGCAAACAGTCATATTAAGAGATTCCCCATTCTTAATACTCATTTACCGAAACGACTTTCAAACAACATTAATTAAATAAGTCATTAAGAGATTCCCCGTTCTCAATACCGATTTAACTTAATGATTTTCAAAACAAAACGTTAAGCAAACAGTCATATTAAGAGATTCCCCATTCTTAATACTCATTTACCGAAACGACTTTCAAACAACATTAATTAAATAAGTCATTAAGAGATTCCCCGTTCTTAATACCGATTTAACTTAATGATTTTCAAAACAAAACGTTAAGCAAACAGTCATATTAAGAGATTCCCCATTCTTAATACTCATTTACCGAAACGACTTTCAAACAACATTAATTAAATAAGTCATTAAGAGATTCCCCGTTCTTAATACCGATTTAACTTAATGATTTTCAAAACAAAACGTTAAGCAAACAGTCATATTAAGAGATTCCCCATTCTTAATACTCATTTACCGAAACGACTTTCAAACAACATTAATTAAATAAGTCATTAAGAGATTCCCCGTTCTCAATACCGATTTAACTTAATGATTTTCAAAACAAAACGTTAAGCAAACAGTCATATTAAGAGATTCCCCATTCTTAATACTCATTTACCGAAACGACTTTCAAACAACATTAATTAAATAAGTCATTAAGAGATTCCCCGTTCTCAATACCGATTTAACTTAATGATTTTCAAAACAAAACGTTAAGCAAACAGTCATATTAAGAGATTCCCCATTCTTAATACTCATTTACCGAAACGACTTTCAAACAACATTAATTAAATAAGTCATTAAGAGATTCCCCGTTCTCAATACCGATTTAACTTAATGATTTTCAAAACAAAACGTTAAGCAAACAGTCATATTAAGAGATTCCCCATTCTTAATACTCATTTACCGAAACGACTTTCAAACAACATTAATTAAATAAGTCATTAAGAGATTCCCCGTTCTTAATACCGATTTAACTTAATGATTTTCAAAACAAAACGTTAAGCAAACAGTCATATTAAGAGATTCCCCATTCTTAATACTCATTTACCGAAACGACTTTCAAACAACATTAATTAAATAAGTCATTAAGAGATTCCCCGTTCTTAATACCGATTTAACTTAATGATTTTCAAAACAAAACGTTAAGCAAACAGTCATATTAAGAGATTCCCCATTCTTAATACTCATTTACCGAAACGACTTTCAAACAACATTAATTAAATAAGTCATTAAGAGATTCCCCGTTCTCAATACCGATTTAACTTAATGATTTTCAAAACAAAACGTTAAGCAAACAGTCATATTAAGAGATTCCCCATTCTTAATACTCATTTACCGAAACGACTTTCAAACAACATTAATTAAATAAGTCATTAAGAGATTCCCCGTTCTCAATACCGATTTAACTTAATGATTTTCAAAACAAAACGTTAAGCAAACAGTCATATTAAGAGATTCCCCATTCTTAATACTCATTTACCGAAACGACTTTCAAACAACATTAATTAAATAAGTCATTAAGAGATTCCCCGTTCTCAATACCGATTTAACTTAATGATTTTCAAAACAAAACGTTAAGCAAACAGTCATATTAAGAGATTCCCCATTCTTAATACTCATTTACCGAAACGACTTTCAAACAACATTAATTAAATAAGTCATTAAGAGATTCCCCGTTCTTAATACCGATTTAACTTAATGATTTTCAAAACAAAACGTTAAGCAAACAGTCATATTAAGAGATTCCCCATTCTTAATACTCATTTACCGAAACGACTTTCAAACAACATTAATTAAATAAGTCATTAAGAGATTCCCCGTTCTTAATACCGATTTAACTTAATGATTTTCAAAACAAAACGTTAAGCAAACAGTCATATTAAGAGATTCCCCATTCTTAATACTCATTTACCGAAACGACTTTCAAACAACATTAATTAAATAAGTCATTAAGAGATTCCCCGTTCTCAATACCGATTTAACTTAATGATTTTCAAAACAAAACGTTAAGCAAACAGTCATATTAAGAGATTCCCCATTCTTAATACTCATTTACCGAAACGACTTTCAAACAACATTAATTAAATAAGTCATTAAGAGATTCCCCGTTCTCAATACCGATTTAACTTAATGATTTTCAAAACAAAACGTTAAGCAAACAGTCATATTAAGAGATTCCCCATTCTTAATACTCATTTACCGAAACGACTTTCAAACAACATTAATTAAATAAGTCATTAAGAGATTCCCCGTTCTCAATACCGATTTAACTTAATGATTTTCAAAACAAAACGTTAAGCAAACAGTCATATTAAGAGATTCCCCATTCTTAATACTCATTTACCGAAACGACTTTCAAACAACATTAATTAAATAAGTCATTAAGAGATTCCCCGTTCTTAATACCGATTTAACTTAATGATTTTCAAAACAAAACGTTAAGCAAACAGTCATATTAAGAGATTCCCCATTCTTAATACTCATTTACCGAAACGACTTTCAAACAACATTAATTAAATAAGTCATTAAGAGATTCCCCGTTCTTAATACCGATTTAACTTAATGATTTTCAAAACAAAACGTTAAGCAAACAGTCATATTAAGAGATTCCCCATTCTTAATACTCATTTACCGAAACGACTTTCAAACAACATTAATTAAATAAGTCATTAAGAGATTCCCCGTTCTCAATACCGATTTAACTTAATGATTTTCAAAACAAAACGTTAAGCAAACAGTCATATTAAGAGATTCCCCATTCTTAATACTCATTTACCGAAACGACTTTCAAACAACATTAATTAAATAAGTCATTAAGAGATTCCCCGTTCTCAATACCGATTTAACTTAATGATTTTCAAAACAAAACGTTAAGCAAACAGTCATATTAAGAGATTCCCCATTCTTAATACTCATTTACCGAAACGACTTTCAAACAACATTAATTAAATAAGTCATTAAGAGATTCCCCGTTCTCAATACCGATTTAACTTAATGATTTTCAAAACAAAACGTTAAGCAAACAGTCATATTAAGAGATTCCCCATTCTTAATACTCATTTACCGAAACGACTTTCAAACAACATTAATTAAATAAGTCATTAAGAGATTCCCCGTTCTTAATACCGATTTAACTTAATGATTTTCAAAACAAAACGTTAAGCAAACAGTCATATTAAGAGATTCCCCATTCTTAATACTCATTTACCGAAACGACTTTCAAACAACATTAATTAAATAAGTCATTAAGAGATTCCCCGTTCTTAATACCGATTTAACTTAATGATTTTCAAAACAAAACGTTAAGCAAACAGTCATATTAAGAGATTCCCCATTCTTAATACTCATTTACCGAAACGACTTTCAAACAACATTAATTAAATAAGTCATTAAGAGATTCCCCGTTCTCAATACCGATTTAACTTAATGATTTTCAAAACAAAACGTTAAGCAAACAGTCATATTAAGAGATTCCCCATTCTTAATACTCATTTACCGAAACGACTTTCAAACAACATTAATTAAATAAGTCATTAAGAGATTCCCCGTTCTCAATACCGATTTAACTTAATGATTTTCAAAACAAAACGTTAAGCAAACAGTCATATTAAGAGATTCCCCATTCTTAATACTCATTTACCGAAACGACTTTCAAACAACATTAATTAAATAAGTCATTAAGAGATTCCCCGTTCTCAATACCGATTTAACTTAATGATTTTCAAAACAAAACGTTAAGCAAACAGTCATATTAAGAGATTCCCCATTCTTAATACTCATTTACCGAAACGACTTTCAAACAACATTAATTAAATAAGTCATTAAGAGATTCCCCGTTCTTAATACCGATTTAACTTAATGATTTTCAAAACAAAACGTTAAGCAAACAGTCATATTAAGAGATTCCCCATTCTTAATACTCATTTACCGAAACGACTTTCAAACAACATTAATTAAATAAGTCATTAAGAGATTCCCCGTTCTTAATACCGATTTAACTTAATGATTTTCAAAACAAAACGTTAAGCAAACAGTCATATTAAGAGATTCCCCATTCTTAATACTCATTTACCGAAACGACTTTCAAACAACATTAATTAAATAAGTCATTAAGAGATTCCCCGTTCTCAATACCGATTTAACTTAATGATTTTCAAAACAAAACGTTAAGCAAACAGTCATATTAAGAGATTCCCCATTCTTAATACTCATTTACCGAAACGACTTTCAAACAACATTAATTAAATAAGTCATTAAGAGATTCCCCGTTCTCAATACCGATTTAACTTAATGATTTTCAAAACAAAACGTTAAGCAAACAGTCATATTAAGAGATTCCCCATTCTTAATACTCATTTACCGAAACGACTTTCAAACAACATTAATTAAATAAGTCATTAAGAGATTCCCCGTTCTCAATACCGATTTAACTTAATGATTTTCAAAACAAAACGTTAAGCAAACAGTCATATTAAGAGATTCCCCATTCTTAATACTCATTTACCGAAACGACTTTCAAACAACATTAATTAAATAAGTCATTAAGAGATTCCCCGTTCTTAATACCGATTTAACTTAATGATTTTCAAAACAAAACGTTAAGCAAACAGTCATATTAAGAGATTCCCCATTCTTAATACTCATTTACCGAAACGACTTTCAAACAACATTAATTAAATAAGTCATTAAGAGATTCCCCGTTCTTAATACCGATTTAACTTAATGATTTTCAAAACAAAACGTTAAGCAAACAGTCATATTAAGAGATTCCCCATTCTTAATACTCATTTACCGAAACGACTTTCAAACAACATTAATTAAATAAGTCATTAAGAGATTCCCCGTTCTCAATACCGATTTAACTTAATGATTTTCAAAACAAAACGTTAAGCAAACAGTCATATTAAGAGATTCCCCATTCTTAATACTCATTTACCGAAACGACTTTCAAACAACATTAATTAAATAAGTCATTAAGAGATTCCCCGTTCTCAATACCGATTTAACTTAATGATTTTCAAAACAAAACGTTAAGCAAACAGTCATATTAAGAGATTCCCCATTCTTAATACTCATTTACCGAAACGACTTTCAAACAACATTAATTAAATAAGTCATTAAGAGATTCCCCGTTCTCAATACCGATTTAACTTAATGATTTTCAAAACAAAACGTTAAGCAAACAGTCATATTAAGAGATTCCCCATTCTTAATACTCATTTACCGAAACGACTTTCAAACAACATTAATTAAATAAGTCATTAAGAGATTCCCCGTTCTTAATACCGATTTAACTTAATGATTTTCAAAACAAAACGTTAAGCAAACAGTCATATTAAGAGATTCCCCATTCTTAATACTCATTTACCGAAACGACTTTCAAACAACATTAATTAAATAAGTCATTAAGAGATTCCCCGTTCTTAATACCGATTTAACTTAATGATTTTCAAAACAAAACGTTAAGCAAACAGTCATATTAAGAGATTCCCCATTCTTAATACTCATTTACCGAAACGACTTTCAAACAACATTAATTAAATAAGTCATTAAGAGATTCCCCGTTCTCAATACCGATTTAACTTAATGATTTTCAAAACAAAACGTTAAGCAAACAGTCATATTAAGAGATTCCCCATTCTTAATACTCATTTACCGAAACGACTTTCAAACAACATTAATTAAATAAGTCATTAAGAGATTCCCCGTTCTCAATACCGATTTAACTTAATGATTTTCAAAACAAAACGTTAAGCAAACAGTCATATTAAGAGATTCCCCATTCTTAATACTCATTTACCGAAACGACTTTCAAACAACATTAATTAAATAAGTCATTAAGAGATTCCCCGTTCTCAATACCGATTTAACTTAATGATTTTCAAAACAAAACGTTAAGCAAACAGTCATATTAAGAGATTCCCCATTCTTAATACTCATTTACCGAAACGACTTTCAAACAACATTAATTAAATAAGTCATTAAGAGATTCCCCGTTCTTAATACCGATTTAACTTAATGATTTTCAAAACAAAACGTTAAGCAAACAGTCATATTAAGAGATTCCCCATTCTTAATACTCATTTACCGAAACGACTTTCAAACAACATTAATTAAATAAGTCATTAAGAGATTCCCCGTTCTTAATACCGATTTAACTTAATGATTTTCAAAACAAAACGTTAAGCAAACAGTCATATTAAGAGATTCCCCATTCTTAATACTCATTTACCGAAACGACTTTCAAACAACATTAATTAAATAAGTCATTAAGAGATTCCCCGTTCTCAATACCGATTTAACTTAATGATTTTCAAAACAAAACGTTAAGCAAACAGTCATATTAAGAGATTCCCCATTCTTAATACTCATTTACCGAAACGACTTTCAAACAACATTAATTAAATAAGTCATTAAGAGATTCCCCGTTCTCAATACCGATTTAACTTAATGATTTTCAAAACAAAACGTTAAGCAAACAGTCATATTAAGAGATTCCCCATTCTTAATACTCATTTACCGAAACGACTTTCAAACAACATTAATTAAATAAGTCATTAAGAGATTCCCCGTTCTCAATACCGATTTAACTTAATGATTTTCAAAACAAAACGTTAAGCAAACAGTCATATTAAGAGATTCCCCATTCTTAATACTCATTTACCGAAACGACTTTCAAACAACATTAATTAAATAAGTCATTAAGAGATTCCCCGTTCTTAATACCGATTTAACTTAATGATTTTCAAAACAAAACGTTAAGCAAACAGTCATATTAAGAGATTCCCCATTCTTAATACTCATTTACCGAAACGACTTTCAAACAACATTAATTAAATAAGTCATTAAGAGATTCCCCGTTCTTAATACCGATTTAACTTAATGATTTTCAAAACAAAACGTTAAGCAAACAGTCATATTAAGAGATTCCCCATTCTTAATACTCATTTACCGAAACGACTTTCAAACAACATTAATTAAATAAGTCATTAAGAGATTCCCCGTTCTCAATACCGATTTAACTTAATGATTTTCAAAACAAAACGTTAAGCAAACAGTCATATTAAGAGATTCCCCATTCTTAATACTCATTTACCGAAACGACTTTCAAACAACATTAATTAAATAAGTCATTAAGAGATTCCCCGTTCTCAATACCGATTTAACTTAATGATTTTCAAAACAAAACGTTAAGCAAACAGTCATATTAAGAGATTCCCCATTCTTAATACTCATTTACCGAAACGACTTTCAAACAACATTAATTAAATAAGTCATTAAGAGATTCCCCGTTCTCAATACCGATTTAACTTAATGATTTTCAAAACAAAACGTTAAGCAAACAGTCATATTAAGAGATTCCCCATTCTTAATACTCATTTACCGAAACGACTTTCAAACAACATTAATTAAATAAGTCATTAAGAGATTCCCCGTTCTTAATACCGATTTAACTTAATGATTTTCAAAACAAAACGTTAAGCAAACAGTCATATTAAGAGATTCCCCATTCTTAATACTCATTTACCGAAACGACTTTCAAACAACATTAATTAAATAAGTCATTAAGAGATTCCCCGTTCTTAATACCGATTTAACTTAATGATTTTCAAAACAAAACGTTAAGCAAACAGTCATATTAAGAGATTCCCCATTCTTAATACTCATTTACCGAAACGACTTTCAAACAACATTAATTAAATAAGTCATTAAGAGATTCCCCGTTCTCAATACCGATTTAACTTAATGATTTTCAAAACAAAACGTTAAGCAAACAGTCATATTAAGAGATTCCCCATTCTTAATACTCATTTACCGAAACGACTTTCAAACAACATTAATTAAATAAGTCATTAAGAGATTCCCCGTTCTCAATACCGATTTAACTTAATGATTTTCAAAACAAAACGTTAAGCAAACAGTCATATTAAGAGATTCCCCATTCTTAATACTCATTTACCGAAACGACTTTCAAACAACATTAATTAAATAAGTCATTAAGAGATTCCCCGTTCTCAATACCGATTTAACTTAATGATTTTCAAAACAAAACGTTAAGCAAACAGTCATATTAAGAGATTCCCCATTCTTAATACTCATTTACCGAAACGACTTTCAAACAACATTAATTAAATAAGTCATTAAGAGATTCCCCGTTCTTAATACCGATTTAACTTAATGATTTTCAAAACAAAACGTTAAGCAAACAGTCATATTAAGAGATTCCCCATTCTTAATACTCATTTACCGAAACGACTTTCAAACAACATTAATTAAATAAGTCATTAAGAGATTCCCCGTTCTTAATACCGATTTAACTTAATGATTTTCAAAACAAAACGTTAAGCAAACAGTCATATTAAGAGATTCCCCATTCTTAATACTCATTTACCGAAACGACTTTCAAACAACATTAATTAAATAAGTCATTAAGAGATTCCCCGTTCTCAATACCGATTTAACTTAATGATTTTCAAAACAAAACGTTAAGCAAACAGTCATATTAAGAGATTCCCCATTCTTAATACTCATTTACCGAAACGACTTTCAAACAACATTAATTAAATAAGTCATTAAGAGATTCCCCGTTCTCAATACCGATTTAACTTAATGATTTTCAAAACAAAACGTTAAGCAAACAGTCATATTAAGAGATTCCCCATTCTTAATACTCATTTACCGAAACGACTTTCAAACAACATTAATTAAATAAGTCATTAAGAGATTCCCCGTTCTCAATACCGATTTAACTTAATGATTTTCAAAACAAAACGTTAAGCAAACAGTCATATTAAGAGATTCCCCATTCTTAATACTCATTTACCGAAACGACTTTCAAACAACATTAATTAAATAAGTCATTAAGAGATTCCCCGTTCTTAATACCGATTTAACTTAATGATTTTCAAAACAAAACGTTAAGCAAACAGTCATATTAAGAGATTCCCCATTCTTAATACTCATTTACCGAAACGACTTTCAAACAACATTAATTAAATAAGTCATTAAGAGATTCCCCGTTCTTAATACCGATTTAACTTAATGATTTTCAAAACAAAACGTTAAGCAAACAGTCATATTAAGAGATTCCCCATTCTTAATACTCATTTACCGAAACGACTTTCAAACAACATTAATTAAATAAGTCATTAAGAGATTCCCCGTTCTCAATACCGATTTAACTTAATGATTTTCAAAACAAAACGTTAAGCAAACAGTCATATTAAGAGATTCCCCATTCTTAATACTCATTTACCGAAACGACTTTCAAACAACATTAATTAAATAAGTCATTAAGAGATTCCCCGTTCTCAATACCGATTTAACTTAATGATTTTCAAAACAAAACGTTAAGCAAACAGTCATATTAAGAGATTCCCCATTCTTAATACTCATTTACCGAAACGACTTTCAAACAACATTAATTAAATAAGTCATTAAGAGATTCCCCGTTCTCAATACCGATTTAACTTAATGATTTTCAAAACAAAACGTTAAGCAAACAGTCATATTAAGAGATTCCCCATTCTTAATACTCATTTACCGAAACGACTTTCAAACAACATTAATTAAATAAGTCATTAAGAGATTCCCCGTTCTTAATACCGATTTAACTTAATGATTTTCAAAACAAAACGTTAAGCAAACAGTCATATTAAGAGATTCCCCATTCTTAATACTCATTTACCGAAACGACTTTCAAACAACATTAATTAAATAAGTCATTAAGAGATTCCCCGTTCTTAATACCGATTTAACTTAATGATTTTCAAAACAAAACGTTAAGCAAACAGTCATATTAAGAGATTCCCCATTCTTAATACTCATTTACCGAAACGACTTTCAAACAACATTAATTAAATAAGTCATTAAGAGATTCCCCGTTCTCAATACCGATTTAACTTAATGATTTTCAAAACAAAACGTTAAGCAAACAGTCATATTAAGAGATTCCCCATTCTTAATACTCATTTACCGAAACGACTTTCAAACAACATTAATTAAATAAGTCATTAAGAGATTCCCCGTTCTCAATACCGATTTAACTTAATGATTTTCAAAACAAAACGTTAAGCAAACAGTCATATTAAGAGATTCCCCATTCTTAATACTCATTTACCGAAACGACTTTCAAACAACATTAATTAAATAAGTCATTAAGAGATTCCCCGTTCTCAATACCGATTTAACTTAATGATTTTCAAAACAAAACGTTAAGCAAACAGTCATATTAAGAGATTCCCCATTCTTAATACTCATTTACCGAAACGACTTTCAAACAACATTAATTAAATAAGTCATTAAGAGATTCCCCGTTCTTAATACCGATTTAACTTAATGATTTTCAAAACAAAACGTTAAGCAAACAGTCATATTAAGAGATTCCCCATTCTTAATACTCATTTACCGAAACGACTTTCAAACAACATTAATTAAATAAGTCATTAAGAGATTCCCCGTTCTTAATACCGATTTAACTTAATGATTTTCAAAACAAAACGTTAAGCAAACAGTCATATTAAGAGATTCCCCATTCTTAATACTCATTTACCGAAACGACTTTCAAACAACATTAATTAAATAAGTCATTAAGAGATTCCCCGTTCTCAATACCGATTTAACTTAATGATTTTCAAAACAAAACGTTAAGCAAACAGTCATATTAAGAGATTCCCCATTCTTAATACTCATTTACCGAAACGACTTTCAAACAACATTAATTAAATAAGTCATTAAGAGATTCCCCGTTCTCAATACCGATTTAACTTAATGATTTTCAAAACAAAACGTTAAGCAAACAGTCATATTAAGAGATTCCCCATTCTTAATACTCATTTACCGAAACGACTTTCAAACAACATTAATTAAATAAGTCATTAAGAGATTCCCCGTTCTCAATACCGATTTAACTTAATGATTTTCAAAACAAAACGTTAAGCAAACAGTCATATTAAGAGATTCCCCATTCTTAATACTCATTTACCGAAACGACTTTCAAACAACATTAATTAAATAAGTCATTAAGAGATTCCCCGTTCTTAATACCGATTTAACTTAATGATTTTCAAAACAAAACGTTAAGCAAACAGTCATATTAAGAGATTCCCCATTCTTAATACTCATTTACCGAAACGACTTTCAAACAACATTAATTAAATAAGTCATTAAGAGATTCCCCGTTCTTAATACCGATTTAACTTAATGATTTTCAAAACAAAACGTTAAGCAAACAGTCATATTAAGAGATTCCCCATTCTTAATACTCATTTACCGAAACGACTTTCAAACAACATTAATTAAATAAGTCATTAAGAGATTCCCCGTTCTCAATACCGATTTAACTTAATGATTTTCAAAACAAAACGTTAAGCAAACAGTCATATTAAGAGATTCCCCATTCTTAATACTCATTTACCGAAACGACTTTCAAACAACATTAATTAAATAAGTCATTAAGAGATTCCCCGTTCTCAATACCGATTTAACTTAATGATTTTCAAAACAAAACGTTAAGCAAACAGTCATATTAAGAGATTCCCCATTCTTAATACTCATTTACCGAAACGACTTTCAAACAACATTAATTAAATAAGTCATTAAGAGATTCCCCGTTCTCAATACCGATTTAACTTAATGATTTTCAAAACAAAACGTTAAGCAAACAGTCATATTAAGAGATTCCCCATTCTTAATACTCATTTACCGAAACGACTTTCAAACAACATTAATTAAATAAGTCATTAAGAGATTCCCCGTTCTTAATACCGATTTAACTTAATGATTTTCAAAACAAAACGTTAAGCAAACAGTCATATTAAGAGATTCCCCATTCTTAATACTCATTTACCGAAACGACTTTCAAACAACATTAATTAAATAAGTCATTAAGAGATTCCCCGTTCTTAATACCGATTTAACTTAATGATTTTCAAAACAAAACGTTAAGCAAACAGTCATATTAAGAGATTCCCCATTCTTAATACTCATTTACCGAAACGACTTTCAAACAACATTAATTAAATAAGTCATTAAGAGATTCCCCGTTCTCAATACCGATTTAACTTAATGATTTTCAAAACAAAACGTTAAGCAAACAGTCATATTAAGAGATTCCCCATTCTTAATACTCATTTACCGAAACGACTTTCAAACAACATTAATTAAATAAGTCATTAAGAGATTCCCCGTTCTCAATACCGATTTAACTTAATGATTTTCAAAACAAAACGTTAAGCAAACAGTCATATTAAGAGATTCCCCATTCTTAATACTCATTTACCGAAACGACTTTCAAACAACATTAATTAAATAAGTCATTAAGAGATTCCCCGTTCTCAATACCGATTTAACTTAATGATTTTCAAAACAAAACGTTAAGCAAACAGTCATATTAAGAGATTCCCCATTCTTAATACTCATTTACCGAAACGACTTTCAAACAACATTAATTAAATAAGTCATTAAGAGATTCCCCGTTCTTAATACCGATTTAACTTAATGATTTTCAAAACAAAACGTTAAGCAAACAGTCATATTAAGAGATTCCCCATTCTTAATACTCATTTACCGAAACGACTTTCAAACAACATTAATTAAATAAGTCATTAAGAGATTCCCCGTTCTTAATACCGATTTAACTTAATGATTTTCAAAACAAAACGTTAAGCAAACAGTCATATTAAGAGATTCCCCATTCTTAATACTCATTTACCGAAACGACTTTCAAACAACATTAATTAAATAAGTCATTAAGAGATTCCCCGTTCTCAATACCGATTTAACTTAATGATTTTCAAAACAAAACGTTAAGCAAACAGTCATATTAAGAGATTCCCCATTCTTAATACTCATTTACCGAAACGACTTTCAAACAACATTAATTAAATAAGTCATTAAGAGATTCCCCGTTCTCAATACCGATTTAACTTAATGATTTTCAAAACAAAACGTTAAGCAAACAGTCATATTAAGAGATTCCCCATTCTTAATACTCATTTACCGAAACGACTTTCAAACAACATTAATTAAATAAGTCATTAAGAGATTCCCCGTTCTCAATACCGATTTAACTTAATGATTTTCAAAACAAAACGTTAAGCAAACAGTCATATTAAGAGATTCCCCATTCTTAATACTCATTTACCGAAACGACTTTCAAACAACATTAATTAAATAAGTCATTAAGAGATTCCCCGTTCTTAATACCGATTTAACTTAATGATTTTCAAAACAAAACGTTAAGCAAACAGTCATATTAAGAGATTCCCCATTCTTAATACTCATTTACCGAAACGACTTTCAAACAACATTAATTAAATAAGTCATTAAGAGATTCCCCGTTCTTAATACCGATTTAACTTAATGATTTTCAAAACAAAACGTTAAGCAAACAGTCATATTAAGAGATTCCCCATTCTTAATACTCATTTACCGAAACGACTTTCAAACAACATTAATTAAATAAGTCATTAAGAGATTCCCCGTTCTCAATACCGATTTAACTTAATGATTTTCAAAAATCTTGTTCTCCAATTCCCAAGTCGCATCTCTAGTAATTGGGTTCCAAATCACCTTGACCAACGAAACATCCTTGGTCCTCAATCGCTTAATCTTCATGTCCTCAATTCTCACAGGTGGTACTTCGAATGTCAAGTTATCCTTCAGTTGGATTGTGTCTGGTTCGATCACATGCGATGGATCTGCAAGATATTTCCTCAACTGTGATACATGAAACACGTCATGAATGTTGGACAGTATCGGAGGCAATGCAATCCGATAAGCAACAGGCCCAATTCGTGCAGAAATCTGATATGGTCCAATGAATTTCGGAGTCAACTTCTTCGATTTCAATGCCCTACCAACTCCCGTAGTAGGTGTGACTCTCGGAAATACATGGTCACCCTATTCGAATTCTAAAAGTCTGCGACGCTTGTCCGCCTAACTCTTCTGACGACCTTGCAAAGTCTTCATTTTCTCGTTGATTTTCCTTACCTTAGCTGTAGTCTGTTGCACCATCTCTGGTCCGACGATCATATTTCCACCGTCCTTATACCAACACAAGGGCGTTTGACACTTGCGCCCATATAAAGCCTCATATGGTGCCATTCCAATACTTGTGTGGAAACTATTTGTTGTAGGTGAACTCAATCATAGCTTCGTTCCGAATGCTTCGTGCAATGCTCCTAAAAATGTGATGTGAACTTTGGATCACGGTCTGATACAATACCCGTGGAAGAATATTACACAACCAAGATACTGGCCTCAACTCACTTTTTGCTTCATATTTTCACCGTCCTTATACCAACACAAGGGCGTTTGACACTTGCGCCCATATAAAGTCTCATCTGGAGCCATTCCAATACTTGCGTGGAAACTATTTGTTGTAGGTGAACTAAATCATAGCTTCGTTCCGAATGCTTCGTGCAATGCTCTCAAAAATGTGATGTGAACTTCGGATCACGGTCTGATACAATACTCGATGGTATTCTGTGTAATCTCTAAAGGTTGCAACACCCCAGCAGGTCGCTGATGTTCCACCTTGTACGGAA
>NC_021162.2:34064110-34067921 GCF_000331145.2 Cicer arietinum | reverse complement strand
TTAACAAAACTCTAAAACCCATTTTCCAAAATCTGTCAAAACTTCTTCCACACGATGGACGCACACGAACGAGGACCAAGGACAAATCATGCATCAGTGGGTCCCTCAAAGAAGCGAACAAAGAATGCAAATATCACGGATTTATCTCGTTTTCTACACACACTGGAAGAAATCAACTGGTTTCGCACAATCTACTCGGACAAGTGGCACATCATTCCCAAATTTGGTACTTTGGATTCTTTTTCTGCTTTTAAATTTCTTGATTTACTCAAGGCCCAACTTGTTGAAGAGTTTATGGTTACAAAGATCCTGTCTATCCCAATTTAGTTAGGATATTTTACCGTAATCTCACCAAAGATGGAACTATGCTACTTTCTCGAGTCAATGGTAAAACCATTAAGTTAGACACAAAAACCATTGGCGAAATCTTGAACATTCCCTCTGAAGGACAAAATATTAGTCCCTGCAAATTGTGTGAATGGGCTGGTATTTCTAAATATGATGCATATGTTGCTTTATGTCGGTTTGACAAAAACGCTATGGTGCAAAAGCGGATTCAAGCTGGTTCTAAATATGTGCAGCAACAGTATGGAGTTGGGAATCTTACCGTTGACTATCGCCGTCTACATTATTTTTTAAGTTACATCTTGGTTCCAACGGCTGGCAATTACTCCTAAATTTCAGAATTTGAATTACAGATCATGTTCTTTATGTATGAAGGATGTCCATTAAACTAGGCATACTTTGTTAAATCTGTGATGTTTGCGTCAAAAGAAGCAAGTGGGTTACCATACGCTAAAGAAGTCTCTCGGATTCTGGAACATTTTGGGGTGGACTTCTCTGAAGAAGTAATGTATACACCCACGAAGGACAACGTGCTGGATTTAAGCGTCCTGCCTAGCATGAAGATCGTCTCGAATGAGCAGCTTCACTCGTATGTGCATAAAAGTGACCTTGGTCAATCATCTGCTGCCGCTCAAGAGGACACTACTGGCCCCTCCAATGCTGCTGCCCAAGCTGACGAAGACGACGAGGAAACAACCTCCGATGATGATCATATCTCCAATCGCATGGTCATGAACAGACTTGACTCCTTACAAACGTTCATCACAACCCAATTCCAACACATGAATACCTCCTTCAACACCCGTTTTCAAACCGTTGAATCTACTATTGCCCACAACCATGATACCTTATTGCATGAACTCAATGGGCTATCCATCAAAATCGATCACCTTCACCTCCCACCGGATGATGACATGTAGATCGGTACTAGGCATGTATTTGTTGCAATTTTTGTGTGTAATGTTTTATGTTTTATTATTAAAACTCTTTGTCTAGGTTTTTCTATTGTGATGTACTATGTACTGTTTAAACATGATTCCGTTCTACTTATGTGATGTTCTTTTGTTATAACTTTTGTGATGCTTTCACTATATTAGTATTTGTTCGTTTGAATTATATTTTATATTTTTCCTTCTTGTTGATCATGTCAAAAGAAGGAGAAAATTTTGTATTGTTGTTTCTTTAATAACCTTTGTAGGTCTTCAAACAAGATTTCAAATTGATCACATACATTCAAGATCAACAGGGGAGTACGCATAAATTACGAGGGAACAATGTTAGAATGATGCAATCTCTCCAAAACAACAACGTTTTATCATAATCAAAAAGGGGGAGAATGTAAAATACATGTTTTTGATGAAGACAAAGACCAACGATTGTGATCAAGGAAACAAGCTCAAAAAGAAGTCCATATATCTTATTGATAAACTATAAATTCAAACATATTAGATGCTTAAATGTAAAGGTAAATGATACAACCAATAACTCAAATACATGAGAACCATTCATCTTTACATATGCATATAAAGAATTTTCAAAAGTCAAAATTACATTAACAAAGTCTTAAAACTAATATTTTTGACAAAATACAAAGTTGTATTCAAATACAGCATAGCGTATTCGAATACATATGCTAAGTCAGTAGCAAAAGCTTTGCATTTGTATTCGACTACGACCTGCTGTAGTCGAATACAAACAGCAAGTCAGTGGCAAAAATAACAAATCTGTATTCGACTACATGACTGTGTATTCGAATACAAGGTGCAAATTTTGAATAAAATTAAACGTTACAAAGAGGTGTATTCGAATACATACATCCTGTATTCGAGTACAACTGGAAGCAATGCAATTTTTCAGATCTTAAATGGCTCTAGATCATTGTATTTGTTCATCAAACCTCTTGGATCAATGGTCACGAATCTGAAGATATGTTTATGGAGTATAAATACACCATAACTTCAGATTGATCGATACACAACCCTTCAATCAAACCTTGAACAACTTTGAACAAATTTCTGATTTTTTTACAAGTACTTGCATCTCATTTTCATATCATTCAGAAAGGTTCTCAAAGTACTTGAAGTAATATTGGATTGATATCATTATACCTCTCTTATATTCTTATTCCAAATCAAACTATATCATTTGTAAAAGAATGTAGTACTTTCTTAAAGTAGTCTAATCTAAGATAATGGTGTGCTATCTTAGAAGTTTTCTTAGAAGTTTGTAGCAGAGATCCTAGGGTGGGATTTGTACATTTTCTGACAATAGTGGAGAAATCTCCTGTAGTGTGCAAGAGGACTAAATGTACCCTTGGTCATAAGGGGAACCAGAATAATATTACTGTGTTCATTAAATTACTGCCATTTACTTATCGCTCTACACTGTCCAAATCAGAAAAATCGATCACTAATCTAATCTTTGTCTTCTAACTTAATCTGCGTACTTAGTAAATGTAGTAAATGGATAATTGTTTCGTATTTTTTTTTTCATCAACAGAGGATTGTAGCTAAAACCATTTTAAACTAACATGTTTGTCAATGTTATCAGAGCCAGACTAATCACAAGTTTGACGCAATTATTAGAGATAGTCAATTACTTGCTTGTCACACTTATTAAAGGTAGACAATCATTTTGCTTTACATACTTAATAAAGGCATACAATCATTTTGCTTTACATACTTATCAATGGTAGAATATAATTTGGCTTGACATTCTTATTAGAAGTCGACAATCATTTTTCTTGTATTAACGGATTCACTGGAGGCGTGTTTGAGAGTGCATTCATTAGAGTCAGACGTCGTTGTAGTAGTTTCTTCAGAGTCATTGTACTCTACGTTTAGAAGATAACTTGTAACACCCCGTTTTTCAAAGCGAGGGTATATTTTTTTTTTCAAAAGTAATTAAACTAAAACAGAGAAATAAATAAAGAAATGTCTTTGGATAAATAATTGAGGCATTATAATTTACAAGCAGCGGAAAAGTTTCTCCAATTATAAATCCAAAACATTTACACAACATCAAATGGTACATGGAACCCATTCAAAGATGATGTCAAACTGATAATATTAGTAAAAGTACAGTTTTCCAAACTAAAAATACTCCAATCCAAAAAGAAGGACACCTAGTCCCTATACATCATCCTAATCTGATCATCCTACCAAAAAGCTATACACCCTGAGTAATCTCCACGCGCCCCGTGAGATCCTCCTAACGTAACTGCAATCAAGCATTCCCATCTCCATTCCCGTCCGTAGGGTACGAACCGGTAGGACCGTCCTGACTCTCATCTGAGGGCAAAGCCCAGATTTCCACAATAATTGTAAAGGGTCACCAACCAAAAAAAATAACAGTTAACACATAACAATTAAGTTTTTAAATGCTCAAAATCACTTTTCAACTAAGCATGCACCTTAACAGGATTTTCAATATGCTAAAAGTTCATTCAATACTTTGCCAATTAAAA
>NC_021162.2:34055681-34056070 GCF_000331145.2 Cicer arietinum | reverse complement strand
ATACTTTGCCAATTAAAATGAAAGTAAAATGAGGTTTTCAATCTCCTAATTAACACATAACAAATCAAGACATGGATAAGTTAATGAAGAATCAATCATCTAACTCAAACTGAGGATTTTCATTGGGCCAATCGATTGGGAAATCGATTGGGGTGAAGGTTTTTAATGAAAACAGAATCTTGGGCTAAATCAATCGATTTGGCAATCGATTGACCGGATAACCGAGCCCCTGACTTAATCCCAATCGATTTCCTGAAGGTTTTTAGTGAAATTTTGAACTCTGGCTTGATTCAATCGATTGGGCAATCGATTGACAGGATAGCTGAGCCCCTGACTTAAGGGCCAATCGATTTGGTCGAATATGGAGTCGAATATGGATGAGTCCCTGA
>NC_021162.2:34050243-34055553 GCF_000331145.2 Cicer arietinum | reverse complement strand
TTTTCCAAAAATTCATGAATTAACCTAAGTCATTCCTAATCAAGTTCACAACCTAACACTTAGCAATTCCTACGCGATTACCACGGCAATTGGGATCTCGATAACCATCATACTTACACACAATAATCAACACATAACACTTAGCATTTTCAACGCAATTACCACAACGACTCAAATTCAAATCACTCAATCATAAAACTCAAATCAACGCGTGCCAGGCACCCTAATGCAATGCGTATATGCCAAAATGCATGGACTCGGAATTCCAAACCAAAACCCTCCTCGAAGGGCCGTAAATCATAATTGTACCGCCTATCGCAGGCCAAAGTACCAATTACCGAGGTGCCACCTATCACGGGTCAGCACGATTTACTAAAATGCGTAAATCATAAACGTACCACCTATCACGGGTCAGTACAGTTTACCGAGGTGTCACCTATCACGGGTCAACACGATTTACTAAAAGAAAAAGCGGAAATCGTAAATGTACCACCTATCACGGGTCAGTACAGTTACCATGGTGTCACCTATCACGGGTCAACACGATTTACTAAAAGAAAAAGCGGAAATCGTAAATGTACCACCTATCACGGGTCAGTACAGTTACCATGGTGTCACCTATCACGGGTCAACACGATTTACTAAAAGAAAAAGCGGGAATCGTAAATGTACCACCTATCACGGGTCAGTACAGTTACCATGGTGTCACCTATCACGGGTCAACACGATTTACTAAAAGAAAAAGCGGGAATCGTAAATGTACCACCTATCACGGGTCAGTACAGTTACCATGGTGTCACCTATCACGGGTCAACACGATTTACTAAAAGAAAAAGCGGAAATCGTAAATGTACCACCTATCACGGGTCAGTACAGTTACCATGGTGTCACCTATCACGGGTCAACACGATTTACTAAAATATAAATCGCAAACGTACAACCTATCACGGGTCCGTACAATTTACCAAGGTGCCACCTATCACGGGTCAGCACAATTCACCAAAAATATAAATCGTAAATGTACCACCTATCACGGGTCAGTACAGTTTACCGAGGTGTCACCTATCACGGGTCAACACGATTTACTAAAATATAAATCGCAAACGTACAACCTATCACGGGTCCGTACAATTTACCAAGGTGCCACCTATCACGGGTCAGCACAATTCACCAAAAATATAAATCGTAAATGTACCACCTATCACGGGTCAGTACAGTTACCATGGTGTCACCTATCACGGGTCAACACAATTTACCAATGAAATGCATGAGCATACACAGACTCCATTCACAACAATCGTTAAGCAAATGCAGATATTAAAAGATTCCCCATTTTTAATACCCATTTAACTTAAACGACTTTCAAACAACATTAATTAAATAAGTCATTAAGAGATTCCCCGTTCTTAATACCGATTTAACTTAATGATTTTCAAAACAAAACGTTAAGCAAACAGTCATATTAAGAGATTCCCCATTCTTAATACTCATTTACCGAAACGACTTTCAAACAACATTAATTAAATAAGTCATTAAGAGATTCCCCGTTCTTAATACCGATTTAACTTAATGATTTTCAAAACAAAACGTTAAGCAAACAGTCATATTAAGAGATTCCCCATTCTTAATACTCATTTACCGAAACGACTTTCAAACAACATTAATTAAATAAGTCATTAAGAGATTCCCCGTTCTTAATACCGATTTAACTTAATGATTTTCAAAACAAAACGTTAAGCAAACAGTCATATTAAGAGATTCCCCATTCTTAATACTCATTTACCGAAACGACTTTCAAACAACATTAATTAAATAAGTCATTAAGAGATTCCCCGTTCTTAATACCGATTTAACTTAATGATTTTCAAAACAAAACGTTAAGCAAACAGTCATATTAAGAGATTCCCCATTCTTAATACTCATTTACCGAAACGACTTTCAAACAACATTAATTAAATAAGTCATTAAGAGATTCCCCGTTCTTAATACCGATTTAACTTAATGATTTTCAATAGAAGAAACGGAGGGGTTTGTGTTTGGATCTCAAAAACCGTTTTTCTTCGTTTTCGAATCAAAGAGGAAGAGTGGAGTTGCGAAAACCTTGATCTAACTCTCCCCCAACCTTGGGTTACTAGTTTTGAAGAAAAGAAAGCGACGAAAATAAAAATGGGAGAAAGGAGGGAATTTGGCCGCGGACAGAGGAAGAAGACGATGGAAAATGGCGTTTTTCTTTCCTTTCTTTTTCTTTCCTTTGTTTTTCCTTTCTTCCTTTTTCCTTCCTTCCTTTTATACTATTTTCTTTTCCTTTTCCTTCCTTCTAGTTTTCCTTTCTTTTTCCCTCCAAACAAACATAAATAGATAATAAATATAACTTAACAAATATCTCATAATATCTAGATATTTGTGAAATTACCGTTTCACCCGAAACGCATTAAATTATCCGTAAAGGATTCACCGCAGTTAAATTCAATTTATTTATCGACGAGAAATTTTAATTGGCATCAAAATATCTTTTTGATTATAAAACTCCAAAATATTATTAACTTTAGCTTAAAAGCCTCCGAGCCAAAATCCAAAATACACCAAAAATACATAAATGGTACTTTAAAATTATGGGTCTTACAATTCTATTTTCCTTTGTTAACTGAGGATCTAGCTCATACCAATATGACTTGTATTCCTTTTGCCTTTAATGCTTTGACTTAGACTCTATATGGCAATGCATCTTATTGCTATATTACGACTTTCTCTATTAGTAAACACAATTATTTGTTTATTAGGTGATAATATTACTTGTATTTAGAAACACTTCTATTATATATATTTAAACCAGACTCCGCTGCCAGCTCATACTGTTTCCTCCACGTATGCAAGCATTTCCTACATCAGCCAAAAAGCTGATGTGTACGTCTTCATAAAGAGTTTCCTCTACTCAATTTCTAAATTCCTAATTTTGTTGTCTTCCTTCAATAATTTCATTTTCTCCATTCTAATTTTTTTAATCATATCTTATGGTTCTCCCCTTCCTTCGACAATTTCTTTAATCTCTTTAATTCCTAATTTTGTTTTTTCTTCCTTCCACAATTCTTTTTTTTGTATTCTAAATTTTTTAATCATCTTCTGCTTATGCTCACAATCCTCCTCCCTATCTCTCCACGTACCAACTCGGATCTGCCCTCGAAAGTCTCTCTGCATTTTGGGAGAAGAGCATGCAACATCAAGCAATGAATCTTAAAAAATTGAGTCGGGTCTCTAAAAAGCTATACAAATAAAAAGGCCTGGTAGAAGCACAGGCAAAAGGAGAGAGGAAAAGAAGAAAAGGAAGGGGCGTGGAGACTCGCGTCTTTGTAGTCATCCTCTCGTTCGCTTTTGCTTCTGCTCCTCGCAAAATCATTTTTGACGTCGTTGCGCCGTAACTCTTCGAAATCGCTCATTCCTAACTCTTTTGAATAGTCTAAATTGAAGGATGGGGTTAGGATTGATGATTGTTGATATTGAGAAGGTGAGCTCCACGGTAGCTCTTCAAAATCACCGATTCATAATTGAAGGATGGGTTTAGGACCGATGATTGTTGATACTAAGAAGGTGAGAAGGATAATTATGAATCCAAGAGTTAATCAAGTTCAGAAACTGATTCTATTGTGAAAATGGACTATGAATTTCAAATGAGCACTGGACCTAGAAAAGTTGTAATTGGTGTAGTTTTTCCTTTGAGTTTACTAGGAATTTTTTCATGTTTTATTTTGGATGATGAATAAAGGAAAAGAAGAAGAAGAAGAAGAAGAAGAAGAAGAAAAGTTTAGAAACTGGTTTTGTATGTAGATTTATTGTTTTTTTTATATATTGATGCATTATTTTATTTTATTTTGCTGATTTTACTTTTTCTAATCTAGGGGTGGAGGAGTTAACTCAAGTTAGTTGCATTCTTGGAAAAACCAGGGTGTAGATGGAGCCAGTCCATCTACTGCTATCAGAACAATTAGTTGCATCTATTGGAGAAACCTATGCTCAGACTAGCTTCGACGAAAAAACTCGAAAGATATCGCGACCGACTCTGCTTGAAAGATACCCCAAAAGATGTATGTCATTTCTTCTTTAAAAAGCCGTCTAATTATTGCTGATTTGATTCTTGACTTATATTTATATTATATATGCTATATATGATATGGTTCAATGTTGATCTTTTAGAAACCTGCCAACTATTCATTCACTCATAAATCCTGATTTCCTTAATTTGTTGTTTGAATTAAAACATGAATTTGATGGAAAGAATGTCATGAAAGATATTTGGAACCGTAGAAGAAACCGAGGATACTGGTGAATGCACAAGTAGAAGTAAAAAAACAAATCAGAATGGTTGATTACTCCATTTTAGTTTTACATGTAGATTTATTATTTTTTATATATTGATGCATTATTTTATGTTTTTTTGACGATTTTACTTTTTCTTATCTAGGGGTATAGGAGTGGACTCAAGTTGGTTGCATTCTTGGGCAAACCAAGGCATCGATGGAGTCGATCCATCTACTGCTATCAGAATAGTAGGTCTCAGAAGAGTTCAAATGATGATGAGACATCTTGCATCTGTTGGAGAAACCTATGCTCAGACCAGCTTCGGTGAAGCTGCTCTAAAGATACGCGACCGAGTCTACTTGAAAGATACCGCAAAAGATGTATGTCATTTCTTTTTTAAAAAAGCCCTCTAATTATTGTTGATTTCATTCTTGACTTATATTTATATTATATATGCTATATATGATATGGTTCAATGTTGATATTTTAGAAAGTGAATGTTGCATTCAAAATTAGAGTGAGTGATAGCCCTTATTTTGTTTGCACAAGTAGAAGTAAAAACAAATCAGAATGGTTGATTATTCCATTTTAGTTTTGTATGTAGATTTATTATTTTTTTATATATTGATGCATTATTTTATTTTATTTTTGTGACGATTTTAATTTTTCTTATCTAGGGGTGCCAGAGGACTCAAGTTGGTTGCATTGTTGGCCAAACAAGGGCGTCGATTGTAAGACCCATAATTTTAAAGTACCATTTATGTATTTTTGGTGTATTTTGGATTTTGGCTCGGAGGCTTTTAAGCCAAAGTTAATAATATTTTGGAGATATTTATTAAAAGTAAGTAATATATATATGTAAATATATATTTATGTTTATATGTGTTTGTTTGGGGGGAAAAATAAAGGAAAACTAGAAGGAAGGAAAAGGAAAAGGAAATAATATATAAAGGAAGGAAGGAAAAAGGAAGAAAGGAAAAACAAAGGAAAGAAAAAGAAAGGAAGGAAAATTTCAAA
>NC_021162.2:34031048-34050042 GCF_000331145.2 Cicer arietinum | reverse complement strand
CTCGAAGAGATAGAAGGGAAAGTTTCTCACCACCATGCTACGGTGCTAGTGAACTAATTTGGAAGCGGCGTTGCGAGCGGAGATTTTACCGGAATTACTCGCGGTACCGGAAACGCGCGTTAAAGCTAACGTTGAGGTAAGGGCTCCTTCCAAACTTCTAGCTTGCATTAGGGACTTATCTGTAGTTTTGTGGGAAGGAATTTGTTAGGGTTAAATGTATCAACTTGGGGAAAAACGAAACTAGTGCGTTATGGGTAAAACCTTAGAGTTAGGTTTTGTTTATAATGATGAATGTTTCGTGGTAAATGAATTTGAATGTCATTGTGTATGGTTATGAGTAAATGAAATTTGATGTATCTAGGTGTTATGTTGGCTTTGATTTGTGTTCGTTGTATTTGGCGTGTCCATACCTGATGTTTGTTAATTGGTGTGGCTGTTGTGAATTATGGTTTGAATGTGAGAGTATGATTGAGTTTGTTTCTGTGGAATTGAAAAACCATTAGAGTAAACGAGTATTAAAAATGGGGAATCTTTTAATACCTCGGTTTACTTAATGTGCATTTGAGGAAAAGGTTTAAGTTAACTGGGCGTTGAGGATGGGGAATCTCTTAATGTCTCGGTTACTTAACTATCGTTTTGAAAATCATTTCGGTAAATGAGTATTAAGAATGGGGAATCTCTTAATATGACTGTTTGCTTAACGTTTTGTTCTGAAAATCATTAAGATAAATCGGTATTAAGAACGGGGAATCTCTTAATGACTTATTTAATTAATGTTGTTTGAAAGTCGTTTAAGTTAAATGGGTATTAAAAATGGGGAATCTTTTAATATCTGCATTTGCTTAACGATTGTTGTGAATGGAGTCTGTGTATGCTCATGCATTTCATTTGGTAAATTGTGTCGACCCGTGATAGGTGACACCTTGGTAAACTGTACTGACCCGTGATAGGTGGTACGTTTACGATTTACTATTTAGTAATTCGTGTTGACCCGTGATAGGTGACACCTTGGTAAACTGTACTGACCCGTGATAGGTGGTACGTTTACGATTTACTTTTTGGTAAATCGTGTTGACCCGTGATAGGTGACACCTTGGTAAACTGTACTGACCCGTGATAGGTGGTACATTTACGATTTACATTTTTGGTGAATTGTGCTGACCCGTGATAGGTGGCACCTAGGTAAACAGTACTGGTCTGTGATAGGCGGTACGTTTACGATTCCCGCTTTTTCTTTTAGTAAATCGTGTTGACCCGTGATAGGTGACACCTCGGTAAACTGTACTGACCCGTGATAGGTGGTACATTTACGATTTACATTTTTGGTGAATTGTGCTGACCCGTGATAGGTGACACCTAGGTAAACAATACTGGTCTGTGATAGGCGGTACGTTTACGATTCACGCTTTTTCTTTTAGTAAATCGTGTTGACCCGTGATAGGTGACACCATGGTAACTGTACTGACCCGTGATAGGTGGTACGTTTACGATTTACATTTTGGTAAATTGTGCTGACCCGTGATAGGTGGCACCTCGGTAATTGGTACTTTGGCCTGCGATAGGCGGTACAATTATGATTTACGGCCCTTCGAGGAGGGTTTTGGTTTGGAATTCCGAGTCCATGCATTTTGGCATATACGCATTGCATTAGGGTGCTTGGCACGCGAGTCGTGGTTGATTTGAGTTTTATGATTAAGTGATTTGAATTTGAGTCGTTGTGGTAATTGCGTTGAAAATGCTAAGTGTTATGTGTTGATTGTTGTGTGTAAGTATGATGGTTATCGAGATCCCAATTGCCGTGGTAATCGCGTAGGAATTGCTAAGTGTTAGGTTGTGAACTTGATTAGGAATGACTTGGGTTAATTCATGAATTTTTGGAAAAACGATCAGGGAAATCGATTTCCCAATCGATTGGATGGAAGTCAGGGACTTGGCCAAATGGACAAAATCGATTAGCCAATCGATTTTGTAATCAGTTTTCGAAAATCATTTACGAAATCGATTGCCCAATCGATTGGGCCTAAGTCAGGGACTCATCCATATTCGACCAAATCGATTTAGAAATCGATTGGTTTAAATCATGGGGGCTCAGTACTCACTCAATGGATTGCCAAATCGATTGATTCAGCCCAGGACTCTGTTTCATTAAAAACCTTCACCCCAATCGATTTCCCAATCGATTGGCTCAGTGAAAATCCTCAGTTTGAGTTGGATGATTGATTTCTCATTAATTTATCCATGTCTTGATTTGTTATGTGTTAATTATGAGATTGAGAACTTCATTTTACTTTCATTTTTAGTTGGCAAAGCATTGTATGAACTTTTCGCATATTGAAAATCCTGTTAAGGTGCATGCTTAGTTGAAAAGTTATTTTTAGCATGTAAGAACTTAATTGCTATGTGTTAACTATTATTTTTTTTGGTTGGTGACCCTTTACAATTATTGTGGAAATCTGGGCTTTGCCCTCAGATGAGAGTCAGGACGGTCCTACCGGTTCGTACCCTACGGACGGGAATGGAGATGGGAACGCGTGATTGCAGTTACTTTAGGAGGATCTCACGGGGCGCGTGGAGATACTCAGGGTGTATAGCTTTTTGGTAGGATGATCAGATTAGGATGATGTATAGGAACTAGGTGTCCTTCTTTTTGGATTGGAGTATTTTTAGTTTGGAAAACTGTATTTATACTAATATTGTCAGTTTGACTTCTTATTCGAATGGGTTCCATGTACCATTTGATGTTGTGTAAATGTTTTGGATTTATAATTGGAGAAACTTTTCCGCTGCTTGTAAATTATAATGACTCAATTATTTATCAAAAGGCATTTCCTGATTTAATTCTTTGTTCGTTTTTAATTACTTTTGAAAAAAAAAATATACCCTCGCTTTGAAAAACGGGGTGTTACATCGATGGAGCCGATCCATCTACTATTATCAAAACAGTAGGTCTCAGAAGAATTCAAATGATGATGAGACATCTTGCATCTGTTGGAGAAACCTATGCTCTGACCAGCTTTGATGAAGCTGCTCTAAAGATACCGCGACCGACTCTACTTGAAAGATACCCCAAAAGATATATGTCATTTCCTTTTTAAAAAAAGCCCTCTAATTATTGTTAATTTCATTCTTGACTTATATTTATATCCCTTATATGATATGGTTCAATTTTGATCTTTTAGAAAGTGAATGTTGCATTCAAAATTAGACTGAGCAATATCTCTTATTTTGTTTGCATTTATTTTGAATGAGAATATTTGAAAATAAGGGACAATTAATGAAAATATTGTCAAACAATCAAATAAAATAAGGGATATTTAATAATGACTCCAACTTAAAATAAAAGGGTGTTGTTAACCCTCCCTCTATTGCTGCCTATTGCTCTATTGTTGATTCTCATTCATTTCTGTATTTTTCTTCATCAAAGTTATCGTTATGGGGAGGCATTGACAAACATAAATGCAAACAAAATAAGGGATATTACTCACTCTAATTTTGAATAGAATGATTTTACTAGGCTCTTATTCAGCTGTTACAACCAAAATATCATCAAACAATCAAACAAAATAAGGGACAATTAATAATGACTCCAACTTAATTTAAAAGGGTGTTGTCAATCCTCCAAATAAACACCTGAATATATGAATTTCTTAGAAGATTTTGTGATGAGAAACAAAATAAATTTTGCCTTTAATCTTGATGCCAACAATAAACTTATGAAAAAAATAGCTAGGTTAAAGCGACGAATGAAAATGGTGGTAAGCAGAGGAGGAGCGCAAATTTTGTGTCTTCAAGACCTGCTTGACAAACTTCATATGATTTTAACTAATGGCTTTCGAAACTGATATTCTTATTTTCACTATGCTAAATTTTTTTTCTGACCTTATACATACTTTTTATTTTTAATTCAGAAGCCCAAGAACGTTGTCTGTGAACATTGTGTTAGTTCCGACAAGCTAGGTTCCAAAGGAAACAATTAATTCATTTAATAAAACTCTCCACCTTCCCTCACAATAGTAGAAATAGTGGTATTTATTTACTGTTATTCTATTTTGTCCTTATGATTTAAATTTAAAGATACCTTGATTTTATGTTTCCTTGGGCAGTTTGATTGCCAATTGTATGGTTGTATGTCGTATATAATATCTTTCATGACCTTTTTTTTCCATCAAATTCATGTTTTAATAGAAACAACAAATTAAGGAAATCAGGATTTATGAGTGAATAAATAGCTAGCAGGTTTTTGAAATGAGATAAACAGATAGATGGATAAATACCATTTTAGAAAGTAGTTCATCTCTGTAAGGTCTACCAAAACCAGGGTCACAAAGGAAATTAGAATAAAAAGTTCATTAAGCCCTTCTATATCATCTCGCTAAGTTACACAATCCAAAGATGTATTAGGGGAAGTGAAAAAATAATATGATAGAGAGAGAATTGATGATACCTGAGAAAATGAATACATAAGAGAGGTGTTGAGAGATACTGGAACAGAACATCAGTGAATCACCTCCACCTCCATATGCTGTTGCGATCAGATTTTCAAAAACAGTAACTGCATATGATCATAGAATTACAAAGATTGGCTTATCTCAACAAAATGCAGCTTCACTTTATTATTTAAAATGAGGTGCATTTCATGAAGCTAGGGACGATTTCTTAGTTGGAACCTCTTACGGTTTGGTGCAGGCTTGCCTTTTAGATTTATTTTAACTTCTCATTTCCTTCTTCTTATACAGAGTATATTACTACGTGCTACAAGATAGTTATTTTTTTTACACATTTGTTTATGTTGTTTGGTTATTCATTTTATCTAAATGTAAATATGATTCCTACATTTTATTTAGCTTATTTGAGATTATTGTAACTGGACATTTCATCGACTGGCTTCAAGTAGAAGTTGAGCACTCTATTTCGTCACAACATGCTTAATCTGAAGAAGCAAGATGTAAAACGAATAAATTACTGCATTTGCATAGGAATATAATTTCCAAATCCAACTAAGGTTTTTACTCAAAAAATGTGCCAAAAATTTTATTGTATATGAATGAAATTATTTCCCTCCAAAATATCCTGTAATTTGTTCCATTTATGTCCTTTTACAGTCCTCGTTAGACAAACTTCCCAACTTAATCTATCAACATCTACAATTTCCAATGCCACCCGTAGACAAACAGTTAACTTCTAAAATATTTTAATCATTATTTTAAACAAAATGATTGGTAATATTTATTGATGTTCGGTGTCTTTATATGGTTTTCATTCTATAAATATTTATTTTCTTTATCAGCTTCCATTATTGAAACTTGGAAATTTAGAAGGCCGATGTAACACCCCGTTTTTCAAAGCGAGGGTATATTTTTTTTTTCAAAAGAAATTAAAATAAAACAAAGTAAAACAAATGAGGAAATGTCTTTGGATAAATAATTGAGTCATTATAATTTACGCAGCGGAAAAGTTTCTCCAATTATAAATCCAAAACATTTACACAACATCAAATGGTACATGGAACCCATCCAAAGATGATATCAAACTGATAATATTTGTATAAGTACAGTTTTCCAAACTAAAAATACACCAAACCAAAAAGAAGGACCCCTAGTCCCTATACATCATCCTAATCTGATCATCCTACCAAAAAGCTATACACCCTGAGTAATCTCCACGCGCCCCGTGAGATCCTCCTAACGTAACTGCAGTCAAGCGTTCCCATCTCCATTCCTGTCCGTAGGGTACGAACCGGTAGGGCCGTCCTGACTCTCATCTGAGGGCAAAGCCCAGATTTCCACAATAGTTGTAAAGGGTCACCAACCAGAAAATAACAGTTAACACATAGCAATTAAGTTTTTGAATGCTCAAAACAACTTTTCAATTAAGCATGCACCTTAACAGGATTTTCAATATGCGAAAAGTTCATACAGTACATTGCCAATGAAAATGAAGGTAAAATGCAGTTCTCGATCTCCTAATTAACACATAATAAAACAAGACATGGATAGATTCATGAGCAATTAATCATACAACTAAAACTGAGGATTTTCACTGAGCCAATCGATTGGGCAATCGATTGGGGTGAAGATTTTTAATGAAAATAGAATCCTGGGCTGAATCAATCGATTTGGCAATCGATTGACAGGATAACGGAGCCCCTGACTTAATACCAATCGATTTCCAAATCGATTTCCTGAAGGTTTTTAGTGAAATTTTGAACTCTGGCTTGATTCAATCGATTGGGCAATCGATTGACAGGATAGCTGAGCCCCTGACTTAAGGGCCAATCGATTTCCAAATCGATTTGGTCGAATATGGATGAGTCCCTGACTTAGGCCCAATCGATTGGGCAATCGATTTCGTAGATGATTTTCGAAAGCTGATTACAAAATCGATTGTCTAATCGATTTCGTTCATTTGGCCAAGCCCCTGACTTCCATCTAATCGATTGGGAAATCGATTTCCCTGATCGTTTTTCCAAAAATTCATGAATTATCCTAAGTCATCCCTAATCAAGTTCACAACTTAACACTTAGCAATTTCTACGCGATTACCACGGCAATTGGGATCTCGATAACCATCATACTTACACACAACAATCAACACATAACACTTAGCATTTTCAACGCAATTAACACGATAAATCAAATTCAAATCACTCAAACATAAAACTCAATCAAATACGACTCGTGTGCCAAGCACCCTAATGCAATGCGTATATGCCAAAATGCATGGACTCGGAATTCCAAACCAAAACCCTCCTCGAAGGGCCGTAAATCATAATTGTACCGCCTATCGCAGGCCAAAGTACCAATTACCGAGGTGCCACCTATCACGGGTCAGCACGATTTACTAAAATGCGTAAATCATAAACGTACCACCTATCACGGGTCAGTACAGTTTACCGAGGTGTCACCTATCACGGGTCAACACGATTTACTAAAAGAAAAAGCGGGAATCGTAAACGTACCGCCTATCACAGACCAGTACTGTTTACCTAGGTGCCACCTATCACGGGTCAGCACAATTCACCAAAAATGTAAATCGTAAATGTACCACCTATCACGGGTCAGTACAGTTACCATGGTGTCACCTATCACGGGTCAACACGATTTACTAAAAGAAAAAGCGGGAATCGTAAACGTACCGCCTATCACAGACCAGTACTGTTTACCGAGGTGCCACCTATCACGGGTCAGCACAATCCACCAAAAATGTAAATCGTAAATGTACCACCTATCACGGGTCAGTACAGTTTACCAAGGTGTCACCTATCACGGGTCGACACAATTTACCAAATGAAATGCATGAGCATACACAGACTCCATTCACAACAATCGTTAAGCAAATGCAGATATTAAAAGATTCCCCATTTTTAATACCCATTTAACTTAAACGACTTTCAAACAACATTAATTAAATAAGTCATTAAGAGATTCCCCGTTCTTAATACCGATTTAACTTAATGATTTTCAAAACAAAACGTTAAGCAAACAGTCATATTAAGAGATTCCCCATTCTTAATATACTTTTGACTTAAACGATTTTCTCGCAAAACATTCAGTAAACGAGTCATTAAGAGATTCCCCATTCTTAATACTCATTTACCGAAACGATTTTCAAAAACGATAGTTAAGTAACCGAGACATTAAGAGATTCCCCATTCTCAACGCCCAGTTAACTTAAACATTTTCCTCAAATACACATTAAGTAAACCGAGGTATTAAAAGATTCCCCATTTTTAATACTCGTTTAACTCTAATGGTTTTCAAATTCCACAGAAACAAATTCAAACATACTTTCACATTCAAACCATAATTCACAACAACCACACCAATTAACAAACATCAAGTACGAACACACCGAATATACCGAACACAAATCACGCAACATAACACCCAGATACATCAAATTTCATTTACCACGAAACATTCATCACTATAAACAAAACCTAACTCTAAGGTTTTTACCCATAACGCACTAGTTTCGTTTTTCCCCAAATCGATACATTTAACCCTAACAAATTCCTTCCCACACAACTACAGATAAGTCCCTAATGCAAGCTAGAAGTTTGGAAGGAGCCCTTACCTCAACGTTAGCTTTAACGCGCGTTTCCGGTACCGCGAGAAATTCCGGTAAAATCTCCGCTCGCAACGCCGCTTCCAAATTAGTTCACTAGCACCGTAGCGTGGTGGTGAGCAACTTTCCCTTCTATCTCTTCGAGAAATGAGGTTTGGATCTAGAAGAAACAGAGGGGTTTGTGTTTGGATCTCAAAACCGTTTTTCTTCGTTTTCGAATCAAAGAGGAAGAGTGGAGTTGCGAAAACCTTGATCTAACTCACACCCAACCTTGGGTCACTAGCTTTGAAGAAAAGGAAGCAACGAAAACGAAAAATGGAGAAGGATGGATTTTTGGGTTGCTTGCGTGAGGCTCAGAGGAAGGAGATGGAAATTTTAGAATTTCCTTCCTTTGTTTTTCTTTCCTTTGTTTTTCCTTTCTTCCTTTTTCCTTCCTTCCTTTATATACTATTTTCTTTTCCTTTTCCTTCCTTCTAGTTTTCCTTTCTTTTTCCCTCCAAACAAACATATATAAATATAATAAATATAACTTAACAAATATCTCAAAATCTAGATATTTATTAAATTACCGTTTCACCCGAAACGCCTTAAATTCTCCGTAAAGGATTTTCCGCAGTTAAATTCAATTTATTTATCGACGAGAAATTCTAATTGGCATCGAAATATCTTTTTGATTATAAAACTCCAAAATATTATTAACTTTGGCTTAAAAGCCTCCGAGCCAAAATCCAAAATATACCAAAAATACATAAAAGGGTACTTTAAAATTATGGGTCTTACATTACTCCCCCCCTAAAATTAGTTTCGTCCTCGAAACTATGCATCGATAAATAACTCTGGGTGTTGTTCCCTCATCTTGCTCTCCAGTTCCCGACATGTGTTTGTGAATTTTGTGAAGCTATTCACTGATACGAAGAAAGAACGGAAAAGAGTTAACACCTTCAGCATCCAAAGTTTTCTACATGTTGCATGGAAGGTCAGGTGCAACTTCCATTACTAAAATTTCCACCAACATTTCTCTATCACTTGCTTGATTACAATGGAGATAGTGCATCAAAAAGTTTATGTCGTAACATTAAAATTTATAATGTGACTTTTGCTTTTACATCTATGTGTGGAAAAATTGACTATGAAATTAACAAACATGGCGACCCTTATGTCTTTCAAATCAATGGACATACCTACCACCAATTTGGGTCTTTATGCCATGAGAATGGAGAAAAGCCAAAATTTGCCCAACTTTATATATATGACACCAAAAATGAGATCTCAAATAGATTAGGTTTTATCCAAGGTGATAACAAAAATAATCTTCTTCAAGAGAAACTTGTAACAAACATTTTGCATATGCTGGACAATCACAATGTCTTGGTAAAATCATTTAAGATGGTCAGAGATAAATCTGATCACCATGATGTCGGAGAATTGAAACTAAGATTGCTTAGCAATAGGTTGACTGATTGGAGACAAAATAAACTTCCCTCTTGCTCAGAAGTTGCAGCGCTTTTAGTTGATCAAAGCTCAAATGAGGAAAGTCATCAGGATATAATTGTTGAACACAAAACAACTGATCTTCAGAGAATTACAAAATTGCACCAAGTTTCATGACACTACAATACCCATTATTATTTCCATACGGAGAAGATGGTTATAGGATTGGGATAAGTCATTGAAATCTAACAATAGGGAGCTGATATAGGCAAAAAATAGTTACTATGAGACAATATTATTCTTTTCGCTTGCAACAATGAGTTGGAGAGGCATAAACATTCTTACGGAGTGGGCGTTTGTTCCAACAATACATGGTGGTTGCTTATGCTTAGATCGAAGAAGTTATAATCAATTGGATTAGAAAGAATAAAAAACAATTGTGCGCAGAACTATATAATGGATTGAGAGATGCTATTAATCAAGGAGACATCATGACAAATTCCGTTGGTAGAATGACAATACTTCCATCGTCTTATACTGGTGGACCGCGATATCGTGTTCATAATTACCAGGTAGATAATTATTTCACTATCTATATTTAGTCATGCATTATATACATACCCAACAAATCTTTCTAACTTCCAATATATTTTTCTTTGAAATAAATCCCCTTTCATGCTATTATTTGACTATACTTAGGATGCATATATCTGAATTTTATAAACTTCTCTCTAAATTGGCACTTATTTTTCAAAGACGTATTTTTTAAGTCAATAACTAACAATTAAAATCATACTCATGATGCAATGGCTATATGTTGATATGTTGGATATCCCGACCTATTGTTAACATTCACATGCAACCTAAAATCGCCAAAAATACAATTTTTCCTTGAAACTGTTGAAGGACAAAAAATTAACGACATACCGGACATCATTAGTTGTGTTTTCTCGATTAAGTTATGGGAGCAAATCAATGATATTAAATGTCAACAAATATTTGGTAAAGTCACAACAGGTAATATATTTTGTCACAATTTTAATTCATTTTAGTCTTTCATAACTTTTTTCTTTTCTCTTAACTATATTGTGGCTCATTTGGAAAAATGATTTAGCATAAATAAAGATAAACTCATATAGATGAGGACACAAGATGAGATATACATGCAGCAAAGACAAATGCAGGATCAAATAAGAGATTTTTCTATAATAATGAAACTCGTAAAAACGGATACAGAAAATGAAAGCAAAAATTAGAAATTAAGTATGTTTTTTCTATATTCCTTTCATCGAATATGTGTCACAGAAATGTAAATATAAGTATAAAAATGACTTGAATCAATTTTACAGACAATCTGCATAAGTTTCAGTAGAAGTACATATAATTTGAAGTTTTAAAGCTATTGGTAACAAATCTCTGAAGGATAGTACAATAGTTTAGCCAGAGATATTGAATGAGTTATATGCAGGAAGTGTAAAAAATAGTTGGTAAAATTTTTTTTGATACCCAAGAAGTACACGAAGAATATTGGGTAGAGAAATTTCAGATACACATTATTTTCTTCAGATATTTACCAACAAATAATTTCTGATAAAATGTATATTATGATTAATGTAACCTAGAATCATGAGACTTTGTTTATTATTAAAAAAAAAACAATGCAGATCTTCTTTTGGTAACTCTTCCTATCTATACATCTCCATTTCTTTTGTCACTCACGAAAAGTTATTTTCTTACTCAACAATGGTATTTTGAAGGGTGTAACCCATCCAAAATATCGGATTAATACATGATAGAGAACTTAGACGATTGTCGTGAGAAAATGTAAATCCATATTCATCATATGGTTTTACTGAAAAAATAGGTAAGATAAAAGCACAAACAAAACAGAATACATCTTATTAAATTAGACACTGTGAAGTTTAAGATGGTGAAGCGTATCGTTGATCTCACCATTGTTATACTAGGATGAAAGTAAAGCCCTTTGCTATATAACCGGTGTGGGACTCATGTTGTGCACATTTTTCGGGTTACATGTAATTGTCCCCAACTAAAAAGTCTCTCCAGTAACTGTATCTATTAAGTGATCTTTAGTAACGACCGCTCCAACACAAGTCTTAATATGAAGTCTTTTAAAGTTTATAAAATATAACTATTTATTAAATTAATATAATTAATATTGTATAATATTTCTTTTACAATTGATAATAAAATCAATTGATTTATATTTTTGTTCAAAATCTATGAATATTAAAATAAAAATATACCATAATGTTTTTATTTATTTCATTCTTTTTAATTATGTGTTTCCTTTTTTTAACAGTTGGGTACATCGTTGAATTTCAAAAAAGAGGTTTGCCCCATGCTGACATATTAGTGTTCTTACATTCTAAAGATAAAATACAAACACCATCTAAGATTGATGACACCATATCGGCAGAAATTCCGGATAAAGATATTGACCCTCTTACTTTTAGTGCAATTGAGCGATTTATGATACATGGACCATGTGGTATTTTAAATAAAAAATCTCCATGTATGGTTAATGGAAAATATGGGAAGCACTATCCAAAGAGATTTCATGATAAAACATCATAGATGAAGATGGGTTCCCTATATATATATGAGACGAAATAGTGGTCGATATATCTTGAAGAATGGCAGCCAACTTGATATTCGTTATGTGGTCCAATAAAATAGAAATCTTTTGATAAAATATGATGCCCATATTAATGTTGAGCTTTGCAATCGTTCTAGATCAATTAAATATCTTTTCAAATATATCAAAAAAGGTCCTGATCGAGTTAGAGCAGTCATCTCTAATGTAGAAAACTTTGACAACACTTCAACAAGTTCAATGCACTTTCGTGATGAAATTAAAGAGTATCTTAACTATAGATACATTTCTCCATTAAAGAGTATCTTAATTAGAGAACCAGCAGACGGACGCATTTCCTTTCACCTCCATGGACAATAAAAAATATATTTTCCAGAATCTATGCGTATTCTACCATTTTAAATAGAGAAGGAATTGAAACCACGATGTTCACAGAGTGAATGAAAATGAACTTTGTAGACATGGAAGCTCGACAACTAACATATGTAGAATTTCCTACTAAATATGTTTGGAACAAGAATAGCAAAAAGTGGACCAAACGGAAAAATGGAAGGTGTGTTGGAAGAATATATTATGCTTCTCCCACAAGTGGAGAAAAATTTTATTTACGAATGCTCTTAAACAAAGTACGAGGCACTCGATCATTCGAAGATATTAAAACTGTTAATGGGTTTGTACATCTAACTTATAAGGACGCGCATGTTTTGCACTTGGTTTACTAGAGGATGATAAAGAATTTTATGATTGTATTAAAGAAACAGCAACATGGGGTACTGGAATTCAACTACGGCAGCTCTTCTTAATAATTTTACTGGATTGCACTGTTATTAATCTATGTTTGCTTCGGGAATCTAATTTGAAGTTGCTTTCTGAAGATATTTTATACAAGCAACGCCGACTACTAAACTTCCTTGACCTCCATTTGTCAGATGACCATTTAAAAAACTATGAGCTTTCAGAGATACAAAAATATCTTAGAAAGGTCAAAAAGTCCTTGGAAGATTACAAAGGAATGACCATTCCCAATAGCAATGTAATTGAGAAAGCGAACGATTGTCTTATTACGGAGGAGCTAAATTATGATATGTTAAAAATGCATGAAGAATACTCTCAATTGCTACACGGTCTTAATTCAGATCAAAAGGCAATTCATGATTTTGTGCTTCAATCAATTACCTTGAACTTTGAAAAATTATTCTTTGTGTATGGTTCTGGCGGAATGAGAAAAACTTACCTTTGGCGATCACTACTTTCCAAATTAAGATCAGAAGGTAAGATTGCTCTAACTGTTGCAACTTCTGGCATTGATGCTCTATTACTACCAGGTGGCCGAACTACACATTCTAGATTTCAATTACCTTTGAATCCAAATGAGGCTTCAACATGTTCAATCAATAAAGGCCCAAATCTTGCTGAATTATTTATGTAAACATCTTTAGTTATTTGGGATGAGGCACCCATGTCCAACAAATATTGCTTTGAGGCAGTAGATCGATCACTTCGTGATATTATGAAAGGAATCAAAGAAGACTACACTACGGTTTGAAACCATTTGGTGGAATAACTATTGTATTGGGTGGTGACTTTCATCAGATTTTACCTGTTGTTCGAAAAGGTGATAGGCATGATATGATCCAACCGTGCATAAAAAAATCATACCTTTGGAAATCATGTGAGGTTCATTTTCTATGTAAAAAATATGCGTCTACAATCAAATGAGTTGGACTCAATCTCAAAGGATGCAATGCAAAACTTCGTAGATTGGATACTTGATGTAGGTGATGGAAAACAATGCTCGGATATAGAAGAATCGTCGATATATATAGAACAAAATTTGATACTCCCAAAATCACATGATGATGTTCAATCTATAGTTGACGCTATTTATCCAAATTTAAATAGCCATATTGGGGGCACAAGTTACCTTGTGTCTTGGGCTATCTTGACACCTACAAATGAAATAGTTGACGATATAAATCACGACATTTCGAAGAATTTCACAGGCGAAGAAATAATCTATTTATCATCATACTCAATTTATAAGGAAGATTTCAATGTTCAAGATCAAGATCTTCTTTACCCTACTGAGTTTTTGAACACACTCAAATTTTTGGATTTGCCATCACATATTTTAAGGCTTAAAAAAGGATCCGTAGTAATGTTAATGAGAAATTTGAATCAAGGAGCTGGGCTATGTAATGGTACAAGAATGAAAATTACACAACTTGAAAAATGGTTTGTGGAAGGAGAAGTGTTGAGTGGATCTATCATTGGAGATAAAGTTTTCATTCCAAGAATATCTTTGTCACCTTCATAATCCAATTGGCCTTTTATTCTTAATCGAAGACAGTGTAAGACCCATAGTTTTAAATTCTAATTTATGTATTTTAGTGTATTTTGGTATTGAACTATGAGGATTTTTAGCCAAGTTATTGATATTTTGTGAGTTTAATGCCCAAAAATATTTTTTGATGCTCCGATTAAAATTATTCGTCGATAAATAAATTAGATTAAGTACGGTGAATCTTTTGTCGAAGGATAATTTATTTATGTTACGAAGAATTGAATGGATAGTTTTGTTAAAAATATCCCGGGTTGCTGAAAATTATATCTGTCAATTGAGTTGCGACGAGAGTAGATATTTTTATCAAATGGTTTGAGAGGTTATGGGTGAAATGGTAATTTTGATAAATATCGAGATATTTTTAGATATTTGTTATACATACATACATACATACATACATACATACATACATACATACATACATACATACATACATACATACATACATACATACATACATACATACATACATACATACATACATACATACATACATACATACATACATACATACATACATACATACATACATACATACTTTTAGTTTGCATTTAGGGACTTATTTGTGGTTTTGTGGAAGATAAATTTGTTGGCTTTGAAGTGTAGATTTGGAGAAAATGAATTTAATGCTTTTATGGGTAAAAGTATGAAGTTGGTTTTTTGGTGAAATTGATGAGTGTTTTCGTAGAAAAGGAATTTGATTCATCTATGTGTGTTGTTGAGGAAAAGATATTTGATGTGTTTGAGTTGTGGTTTGTGAAAATTAGTTTGGCATGTGTTATGTTTGAATTTTGTTGAAATTTGTGGTGATTGATGATTGAAATTGGTGTGGATTTTGTGGTTTTTGAATTGATCGAATTTAATGTAAATTGTTGATTAAATTTGATGTGTGTGGTGGAAAATAAATGTTTGAGTATGCTCTGTGTGGAATTTGAAAATCATTAGAGTTAAATGAGTATTAAAAATTGGGAATCTTTTAATATATGCATTTACTTAATGATTGTTGTGAAAACCGTTAGAGTTAAATGAGTATTAAAAATTGGGAATCTTTTAATATATGCATTTACTTAATGATTGTTGTGAAAACCGTTAGAGTTAAATGAGTATTAAAAATGGGGAATCTTTTAATATTTGCATTTACTTAATGATTGTCTAGGATAGAGTTAGAGTATGCTCATACATTTCATTGTACATGGCGACCGGATGGGCCATGGTGATAGTGGTGACCGGATGGGCCACGAGATGATGCCAAGTGATTTGTTGGTTCATCTTATCCTTGTAGGGATTGTCACGTCGTGTAAGGTTCACGATAGACTACACATTTTTGGTAAATCGTGCTGACCCGTGATAGGTGGCACCTCGGTAAATAGTACATCGGCCTGTGATAGGCGGTACATTTTACGTTTTTAGTAAATCGTGCTGACCCGTGATTAGTGGCACCTTGGTAATTTAGTACTTCGGCCTGTGATAGGCGGTACAATTATGATTTACGGCCCTTCGAGGAGGGTTTTGATTGAAATTCCAAGTCCATGCATTTTGGCATATACACATTGCATTAGGGTACTTGGCACCCGAGTCATGCTTGATTTGATGTTATGATTGCGTGTGTAAAGTTGTTGTTGTGTGATAGCGTTTCAGCAAGTGTACTGAATCGTTGCAAGTAATAATTAAAATGGTAGTACCAAGTGTCGAACTCAAGGATTGCGTTTTACTATCGAATTATATTTAATTACTGAAATTGAACAAAATTTTCTTAATTGATTGAAATATTATTTGAAATTAACAACAGTAATAAAATAGATCCTTTATAATGAGAAAAATGTCACAGATGAGTTTCACTTCGAATCCAACCTTGGTGTCTAATTTGATCCTAGTTACTAAATTCGTTTATTGAATTATTACCAAATTCTCATTATTATTCTTGCCCTAATGTCTTAGAGACAAAACCTTTAATTCCAAAGTAACCTCTAATTCCTTAGTAGATTTAAGATTAGAATTAAGCATTACCGTATAGAAGTTCTCTTGTAAATTATTGCTTTGCAACTAATTCAATTGGTTTCATGATCTGCATCTATGTCTAGACTACAAATTCATGAATTTCTCATCTGAAGCATTCCTAAAGTCCAGTTCCATTTCAAAATACAAATCGTAGAACATTTTAATGTTGATCAAGCAATAAAAAGCATGAAGCACAGAGATGAGAAAATAAATTCAATAAACTCATTCATATAACTAGAAATCAAATCATAAAAAAAAAAAAGGTTTTCATCTTGTTACACTCATCCCTAACAAATAGGGTTTAGTTACTCATGACAGAGATACAAAAGATAAGGGTTAAAGAAGAATTACAAGAATGATTCATGGATGATTCTTGATAAAACTGCTCCAATGATGTTAGAAACAGTCGTCTTTGAGTTTCTATGCTAGGGCACAACTCTCCCAACTTCTCAATGGTCCAAAAGATCCCTAAAAAGTGAAAAATTGCATTTTTAATGTATGTTGTCGCGTTCACGCACTCCAGTTGTAGAAAATGCGCCTTAGGCACACGCTGGCAATGCTGAAAGGCAGGAAATGCGCCTCAGGCGCGGCTGTTGCGCTTCAGGCGCACAACATCTGCTATTTGACTTATACTTCATTTTTGTCCTCTTTAGAGTTTGAATTTGGTTTCAGTGTCTTCATGAAAGTTGTAGCTATGGAGCGTAGCTTTAATTTGCACTTAGGTTGACTCCAATTGGAAATCTACAACTCCAGATATAGCTGAAATACTCCACATAGGTCATGTTGATTTCTCACAAAAATTCAGCACTGCACTAAAACAAAGTAATAACGCAAAACTCCGAAAAATCTCTACTTAATCAAGGAAATAAGAACGTAAATATTTCATTAAATCAAAGAAATAAAATTAACAAAATATATCAAATAACTCCTTAAATTAACTAATGGTTAAAGATAAATACGACTAAAATCAATGAAAAATATGCATATGATGAAGAGTCATCACAACCCCAAACTTAATTTATTGCTTGTCCCCAAGCAACAATTAATTTCAGATTTGGTACAGTTAAAAGCAAACTTAAACTCAATTTCTTAAATCAAATAAAACTCAATTCTCAAAGTTCCAGCTACTACAAAACATTCATCGTGTTCGATGGTTGCTTATAAAAAACAACACAATTTGTATACTTTAGCATTCATTCATCAAGTTCAACTATCTCTTCACACAATCTCACCAAAAAATTTCTCAAGTGTTTAGCAAGGGTTATGAATTTATCACCTAAATCCTAGAACATGCATCACGCTACCATAGACTTGAAAAAATTCTAGTTAGCAATCACAATGCAGCAAACACATACACTTTTGGAGGACTTTCGGGTTGTAATGGGGCTTAGGTAAAGGTAGAACATTTTGGGATAGTAGGCTTTACTACTTGGAGTTAGGCATACATTTTCAAATTATTCTACCACTTTTAATTTTCTTCACGTTTTTCATTGTGGAGATTCTCAAACATTGACAAAAGAACTAAGAAGATATTATTTATATGTTAATTGTTAATTTTGGTTGGTGACCCTTTATAATTATTGTGGAAATATGGGCTTTGCCCTCAAATGAGAACTAGGATCTTCCCACTGGTTAGTACCCTGTAGATGGGAAGGTAGGTTGGACACACCTGACTAGAGTTGTATCAGGAGGATCTTGCGGGTCGCGTGGAGATCACTCGGGTTGTATAGTTTTTGTAGTATGATCAGATTAGAAGATTGTATAGGGACTAGAGGTCTTTCTTTTGTGGATATAGTTACTGTATGTTGGAAGATTATACCTATACCAATATTGTCAGCTAGACTTTTATTTTGATGGATCCATGTACCACTTTTTGATGTGACATGGGGAAGTTAAGATTCTTTGGCAGTGCTATTGTACAAGTATCTACCAAGAATACCCCAGAAGTATGAGCAATGTCTGATAGGTCTCATAGCCCTGGCGCATTTTGCTGTTTTAAATACTTTGGATTTTTATTTCAAACTATTTCCGCTGCTTATAAATGTTGTTCACTTTTGTCGTTGTGTTACAACTTAAATATTTATCCAAAAGTATTTCCTTCTTTATTTCTCTGTTTTTATGAATTTGTTTAAAAAAAAAATACACTTGCACTGTCAAGAATCGGGGTGTTACAATTGTGGTATCATAGCTTTGGTTTGGATTTCTTTGGGGCTGTGGAGCTTTTGGTTATAGATTGTAGGTCAACCTGTAGGTTGAGAGTCGTTATCTGATCATGCGTGGGGGTAATTTGTCCGAGTTATCGGGTTCGATGTAGTTTCATTGTGTTGGTGTAGTTGGAAGTTAGTTTTGGATTTTTTCAAAGTGCTGCTAAGATTTCTTCTTCATGTTGGTTTTGAGGAAACAATGCCTCCAAAAAGGAACGATGCTGCAAAGGTCAACGTCAATAGGAATGATCAAAAGGTTGAAGCAATGAATAACGCTTCTATTGATGCACAGACCGCTGACACGACTCTGCGAGATCTAGAGAAGAGGGAAAG
>NC_021162.2:34028589-34031027 GCF_000331145.2 Cicer arietinum | reverse complement strand
GTTACCATCCTCCAAAGTTCAAGGGTGATGAGAACTCAGAAAAATTTGATAAGTGGATTCAAGAAGTGGAAAAGATATTCGAAATGACGAATCATTAGGTAGGGTTGAAGCGAATCATGACGGCATGGGATTTATTAAGTGGTTCCAATGACATAGATGTGATGTTGTTGGTGGTAACTCAAAGATGATGAGTATGGATGGATTAACGTTAAACGGATAGGCGATTTCATGTAAGGATCTAAGTGGAGAGCTTTTTAAGAAGAATATTAGATGTTCGCCTGGTAGATTTCAAGATGAGACTGGATGAAGTTTGATGACTGTTAAAAAGGTGTGAACACCCTGAAATTATTGAGAAGATGGGAGTTCCATTTGGAATAGCACTTGGTGCTTAGGTGTTAACGAAAGAAGCTTGTATCGAAGTTAAATGAGCGCTATTACAGTTCGGTTAAGATAGTCTAAGCCACAATCATGGTTGTTGGCTACTTATTGACAAATTGAGGAACTAATCATCCTTAATCTCTTGTTGATAATAAATAAAATCATGTTGAATGGAACGGACGAGTCTTACCGACTGTGAAAGCGCGTAATGTTATTAAATATTATAAAAAGGGATATAAGACACTTTCTTCACAGAAGCATGACGAAGCAAGTTCTATCATGTATGTTGAGTTTAGTGCAAACCTGGTGCGGTTATTACTTTTATTTTAAGTTTCTTGGGACTTGCAGGGTACTACAAGAGGTTTATTGAAGGTTTTGCTAAGATTATATCTCCATTGACACAACTTACTAGAAAGGATCAACCGTTCGCATGGACGGAGAAGTGTGAGGACCATATGAAGTTTATTGTGATTCGTCTCACCAAGGTTTGGGATGTGTTCTGATGCAACACAAGAAAGTTGTAGCTTACGCCTCAAGACAATTGAAGATTAATGAGAGAAACTATCCTACTCATGACTTGGAGCTTGCTGCTGTAGTTTTTGCATTGAAGATCTGGAGGCACTATTTATATGGATGCACGTTCACAATGTTCAGTGACCATAAAAGTTTGAAATATTTGTTTGATCAGAAGGAATTGAACATGCGTCAGAGACGATAGATGAAGACTTTCAAGGATTTTGATTTCACACTGTAGTACCACCCTGGGAAGGCCAATGTAGTGGCTGATGCGCTGAGTAGAAGAAGTGTATCGGTGTCTTCAACAGTGATGGCTAGACAACAAGAGTTGTGGGAAGCTTCTAGAGACCTACACTTGAACGTAGAGTTTGCACCAGGAATTTTGAAATTCGGAATGATTAAGATCTCAAGTGGACTACTTGAAGAAATTGTGAATTCTTAAGATGACAACTTAATTCAAGAGAAGAGGAACTTAATAATGCAAGGGAAGACAATTGAGTTTAAGATTGGACCAGATAATATTTTGAGATGTAATGGTAGGATTTGTGTACCGGAAATTATAGACATGAGGAAGACAATTTTAGAAGACGCTCATAAAAGTAAATTGAGTATTCCTCCTGGAGCAACACAGATGTATCAGGATTTGAGGCAAAATTATTGGTGGCCAGGAATGAAGAGACATGTAGCGGAGTATGTATCAACTTATTTAACTTGTCATAAAATGAAGGTGGAATGTAACACCCCGTTTTTCAAAGCGAGGGTGTATTTTTTTTTTTTCAAAAGAGATTAAAATAAAACAGAGAAATAAATAAGGAAATACCTTTGGATAAATAATTGAGTCATTATAATTTACAAGCAGCGGAAAAGTTTCTCAAAATATATGAATCCAAAGTTTTTACACAACAACAGATGATACATGGAACCCATTCAACTAAGATGTCATACTGACAATATTAGTAAAGGTACAGTTTTCCAGTTCAAAATAACGTAATCCAAAAAAAAACATTTGTTCCCTCTATGTCATCCTAATCTGATCATTAAAAAAAAACTATAGCTATACACCCTGAGTGATCTCCACGCGCCCCGTGAGATCCTCCTAACATAGCTCCAGTCAAGCAATCCCATCTACATTCCCATCTGTAGGGTACGAACCGGTAGGATCGTCCTGGGTCTCATCTGAGGGCAAAGCCCAGATTTCCACAATAGTTGTAAAGGGTCACCAACTGAAATTAACAATTAACACATAACATTTAAGTTTTTAAATGCACAAAATAACCTTTCAACTTAGCATGCACCTTAAAAGGGTTTTCCATATGCTAAAAGTTCATATAACACTTGCCAAATAAAAATGAAGTCAAAATAAAGTTCTCAATCCATCAAGTAATACATAACTAACCAAGACATTGATAAATCAATTGAGCAATCTGTTATCTAACTCAAAATAAGAATTTCTACTAAGCCAATCAATTTCCAAATCGATTTCCTGAAGGTTTTTAGTGAAATTTGAACTCTGGGCTTAATTCAATCGATTGGGCAATCGATTG
>NC_021162.2:33994194-34027820 GCF_000331145.2 Cicer arietinum | reverse complement strand
GTACCGCCTATCACAGGCCAAAGTACTATTTACCGAGGTACCACCTATCACGGGTCAGCACAATTTACCAAAACGTAAATCGTAAACGTACCACCTATCACGGGTCAGTACTGTTTACCGAGGTGCCACCTATCACGGGTCAGCACGATTTACCAAAACCTAAATCGTAAATGTACCACCTATCACGGGTCAGTACTGTTTACAGAGGTGCCACCTATCACGGGTCAGCACGATTTACCAAAACCTAAATCGTAAATGTACCACCTATCACGGGTCAGCACGATTTACCAAAACCTAAATCGTAAATGTACCACCTATCACGGGTCAGCACGATTTACCAAAACCTAAATCGTAAATGTACCACCTATCACGGGTCAGCACGATTTACCAAAACCTAAATCGTAAATGTACCACCTATCACGGGTCAGCACGATTTACCAAAACCTAAATCGTAAATGTACCACCTATCACGGGTCAGCACGATTTACCAAAACCTAAATCGTAAATGTACCACCTATCACGGGTCAGCACGATTTACCAAAACCTAAATCGTAAATGTACCACCTATCACGGGTCAGCACGATTTACCAAAACCTAAATCGTAAATGTACCACCTATCACGGGTCAGCACGATTTACCAAAACCTAAATCGTAAATGTACCACCTATCACGGGTCAGCACGATTTACCAAAATGAAATGCATGAGCATACACAGACTCCATCCACCACAATCGTTAAGCAAATGCAGATATTAAAAGATTCCCCATTTTTAATACTCGTTTAACTCTAATGGTTTTCAAATTCCACACAAAACAAACCCAAACCTATTATCTGATCCAAACCACAAGTCACACCAAAACACCTCAATTCATTTCTCCACAGAATCCAACCATACACACAACAAATGTCATCAATATTAATTAAGAACACGTCAAATACAGCGAACACAAATCAACACAAATCCACCACTAAAACGTAACAAGTTTCATTTAATCAAAATTATACATAAAAGAGTTTAAATTCATTTTCCACGAAACATTCATCAATATAACCAAAACCTAACTCTAGGATTTTACCCATAAAACCTTAGATTCATTTTCCCCCAAATGAACACTCTAACCCTAACCAAAAACCTTTCCACACAACCACAGATAAGTCCCTAAATGCAAACTACAAGATTGGAAGGAGTCCTTACCTTCACGTTAGCTTTAACGTGCGATTACCGTACCGCGAGTAAATCCGGTAAAATCTCCGCTCGCAACATCGCTTCCAAAGTTGGTTCCCTAGCACCGTAGCGTGGTAGTGAGCAACTTTCCCTTCTATCTCTTCGCGAAACGAAGCTTAGATCTAGATGAAACGGGGAGGTTTGTGTTTGACGGTTTTGAAATCCATAACTCCGTTTTTGAATCCGGGAAGAAGGAAGGAGTTGGGAGCTTGATCTTTCTCACCCACTAGCCTTGGGTTTCAATTCTCGAACTTCAAGGAAGCAACAAAAATGAAGAAGAAGGAAGAAGAGAATGGGTTTCGCGGGAGAGGAAACGTTTACTTCCTTTGTTCCTTTTCCTTTTGTTTTCCTTCTTTTCATTTTCTTTCTTTTTCTTTTCTTTCTAATTCCTTTCCTTTTTCCTCCACACAAACATACATATATATATTTATATATATATATATATTAATTACTTTTAACAAATATCTCCAAATATCTAGATATTTATTAAAATTACCATTTCACCCATAAGGCATTAAATTCTTCGTAAAAGATCCACCACAGTTAATTTAATTTATTCATCGACAAGTAATTCTAATCGGCATCAAAATATCTCTTTGGTCATATAAACTCCAAAATATTAATAACTTTGGCTAAAAAGCCTCCGAGTTCAATACCAAAATACACTAAAATACATAAAGTATACTTTAAAATTATGGGTCTTACATGGAACATCAGCGACCTGCTGGAATGTTGCAACCTTTAGATATACCTGAATGGAAGTCGGACAACATTTCCATGGATTTTATAACTCAATTGTTGAAAGCAAGGAGAAAGAATGATTCTATATGGGTGATAGTGGATCGATTGACTAAATCCGCACACTTTTTACTAGTAAAGACCACTTATAAGGTAGACAAGCTAACTGAGATCTACATTGCTGAGATTGTGAGATTACACGGAGTACCATCGAGTATCGTATCAAACCGTGACCCAAAGTTCACATCTCACTTTTGAGGAGCATTGCATGAAGCGTTGGGAAAGAAACTAAGATTGAGTTCAGCTTACCATCCACAAAGGGACGGACAGAATGAGAGGACAAATCAGTCCTTGGAAGATCTATTGAGAACATGTGTATTAGATGATAGAGGAAGTTGGGATGATGTACTTCCGTTGGTTGAGTTTACCTACAACAATAGTTTCCACGCAAGTATTGGAATGGCACCATATGAGGATTTATACGGGCGCAAGTGTCAAATGCCTTTGTGCTGGTATAAGGACGGTGAAAGTATGATTGTAGGACCAGAGATGGTACAACAGACAACTGATAAGGTAAAGAAGATAAAGGAGAAAATGAAGACTTCACAAGATCGTCAGAAGAGTTATGCGGATAAGCGTCACAGACTTCTAGAATTCGAATAGGGTGATCATGTATTTCTAAGAGTCACGCCTACGACTGGAGTTGGTAGAGTCTTGAAATCGAAGAAATTGACTCCGAAATTCATTGTACCTGTTGCTTATTGGATTGCATTGCCTCTGATATTGTCCAATATTCATGACGTGTTTCATGTGTCACAATTAATGAAATATCTTTCAGATCCATCTCATGTGATCGAACCAGACACCATTCAGCTGAAGGATAACTTGTCATTTGAAGTATTACCTATATGAATTGATGACAGGAAGATTAAGCAGTTAAGGAACAAGGATGCTTCGTTGGTCAAGGTAATTTGGAACCCAACTACTGGAGATGCGACTTGGGAATTGGAGAGCAAGATGAGGGAACAACACCCTGAGTTGTTTATTGGCCCGTAGTTTCGAGGACAAAACTAATTTTAGCGGAGTAGTAATGTAAGACCCATATTTTTAAATTCTAATTTATATATTTTAGTGTATTTTGGTATTGAACTTTGAGGCTTTTTAGCCAAGTTGTTGATATTTTGTGAGTTTAATGCCCAAAAATATCTTTTGAGGCCCCGATTAAAATTATTCTTTGATAAATAAATTAGATTAAGTACGGTGAATCTTTTTTCGAAGGATAATTTATTTATGTTACGAAGAATTTAATTATGGGCAGTTTTGTTAAAATTATCTCGGGTTGCTGAAAATTGTATCTATCAATTGAGTTGCGACGAGAGTAGATATTTTATCAAATGGTTTGAGAGGTTACGGGTGAAATGGTAATTTTGATAAATATCTAGATATTTGTTATATATATATAAAGAAAGCAAAGGAAATAGAAAGGAAAGAAATAGAAAGGAAGGAAAAAGGAAGACATAAAGAAAATTAATTCCTCCCAGCCTTCGCGAGAACCCTTCTTCTTCTTCTTCTTCTTCTTCTTCTTCTTCTTCTTCTTCTTCTTCTTCTTCTTCTTTTCTTCTTCTTTCTTCTTCTTCTTCTTCTTCTTCTTCTTCTTCTTCTTCTTCTTCTTCTTCTTCTTCTTCTTCTTCTTCTTCTTCTTCTTCTTCTTCTTCTTCTTCTTCTTCTTCTTCTTCTTCTTCTTCTTCTTCTTCTTCTTCTTCTTCTTCTTCTTCTTCTTCTTCTTCTTCTTCTTCTTCTTCTTCTTCTTCTTCTTCTTCTTCTTCTTCTTCTTCTTCTTCTTCTTCTTCTTCTTCTTCTTCTTCTTCTTCTTCTTCTTCTTCTTCTTCTTCTTCTTCTTCTTCTTCTTCTTCTTCTTCTTCTTCTTCTTCTTCTTCTTCTTCTTCTTCTTCTTCTTCTTCTTCTTCTTCTTCTTCTTCTTCTTCTTCTTCTTCTTCTTCTTCTTCTTCTTCTTCTTCTTCTTCTTCTTCTTCTTCTTCTTCTTCTTCTTCTTCTTCTTCTTCTTCTTCTTCTTCTTCTTCTTCTTCTTCTTCTTCTTCTTCTTCTTCTTCTTCTTCTTCTTCTTCTTCTTCTTCTTCTTCTTCTTCTTCTTCTTCTTCTTCTTCTTCTTCTTCTTCTTCTTCTCTGTTCACGAAAAAAACCAAAACCCACAAACATAAATCCTCATTTCTCTTCTAGATTTAAGCTTCGTTTCAAGAAGTGATAGAAGGGAAAGTTGCTCACCTCCACGCTACGGTGCTAGTAAGTCAACTTTGGAAGCGACATCGCGAGCGAGAATTTTACCGAAATTAATCGCGGTACCGTGATCCCGTGTTAAAGCTGTCGTTAAGGTAAGGGATCCTTCCAAACTTTTATTTTTCATTTAGGGACTTATTTGTGGTTGTGTGGAAAATAAATTTGTTGGGTTTGAGTGTAGATTTGGGGAAAATGAATTTAATGCTTTTATGGGTGAAAGTTTGGAGTTGGGTTTTTATTGAAATTGATTAATGTTTTCCTAGAAAAGGAATTTGATTCATCTATGTGTGTTGTTGAGGAAAAGAAATTTGATGTGTTTGTGTTGTGGTTTGTGAACATTAGTCTGGCATGTGTTACGTTTGAGTTTTGTGGAAATTTGTGGTGAAAATTTGTGGTGATTGATGATTGAACTTGGTGTGGGTTTTGTGGTTTTTGAATTGATCGAATTTAATGTAAATTGTGGATTAAATTTCATGTGTGTGGTGGAAAATAAATGTTTGAGTATGCTCTGTGTGGAATTTGAAAATCGTTAGAGTTAAATGAGTATTAAAAATGGGGAATCTTTTAATATCTACATTTACTTAATGATTGTCGTGAAAATCGTTAGCGTTAAATGAGTATTAAAAATGGGGAATCTTTTAATATCTGCATTTACTTATGCCTCACCACGTTTGTCGTTCGTCAAAAATTGTTCGGATTTCAATTTCGTATTTTCGTTTGTAAGTACATAAGTGCGCCTAAGAGTGGAGGTGAATTAGGTGTTTAGAAATTTTCTTGTTTTTAGAGATTTAGTGTTTGATTTTTCTGATTTAAGATAGTGTATGGAAAAGATAAATGGCAAAAAAATAAAGAACACAAATATATTATCCCGGTTCCCCTTATGACCAAGGGTACATCCAGTCCTCTTGCACACCACAAGATATTTTCCACTATTGTTAGAATAAGTACAAGTCCCACCCTAGGACCTTTGTTACAAACTCCTAACAATCACCCTAAGATAGCACACCACTATCTTAGTTTACAAAACTTGAAGAAAGAACACCACTTTCCTCAATTTACAACACTTGAAGAAAGTACACCACTTTCTTCAATTTACAACACTTGAATGGTTTAGCAATATTGATTTTGACTTAGATCAATATGATATAATAGGGGATGTCCAATGATAACAATCCAATATAATTTCAAGTACACTAGAGAACTTTTCTCAATGATATGAAAATGTAAAATCTGTACTTGAAATATAAAAGTGAAACTTTGAATAAATCAAAACATTTTAGAAAGTTTGTTCAAGGTTTGGTTGTAGGATTGGTTGTTGTTTGATCTGAAGTTATGGGGTATTTATACTCCATAAACATCTCTTCAGATTCGTGGCCATTCATCCAAGAGGTTTGATGAACAAATACAATGATTTGGAGCCATTCCAGATCTGAAAAATTGTATTGCTTCCAGTTGTATTCGAATACAGGATGTGTGTATTCGAATACACCTCTTTGTAACGTTCAAAAATATTCAAAAACTGCTCCTTTTATTCGAATACACATGTGTGTAGTCGAATACAGATTAGTGAAAATTTGCCACTGACTTACTTTGTATTCGACTACACATAGTCGTAGTCGAATACAACTTTGAGATTTTTGCATCTGACTTGCTTTGTATTCGAATACAAGATGTTGTATTCAAATACACTTATGTATTTTGCCAAAAATATTATTTTCAAACAATATTTATATATTTTTACTTTTTGAAAATCCTTTTGATGCATATTCTAAAATGAAAGGTTCTCATGTGCATTTGAAATATACGAATATTAGATTGCATCATGTACCTTTACATTATAAAACTTCTAGCATATTTGACCATAGTTGTCTTTGATGTTTCACTTCTTTTTGAGCTTGCAACTTGATCACTTTCCTTGGTCTTTGTCTTCATCAAAAACATGTATTTTACATCGTTTATCATCAGAATTGATGTTTGGAGTTTTGTTTGGAGTTTGGATTTCAATTTCAATTTCGTTCATTATAAGAATTTCATTCATCATCCGGATTTCAATTTAGATGTTAGTGTTGATTTTTGTTTGGAGTTTTTTTGTTGCATATAAGGTGTTTGATTTTTTGTTGCATATAAGGTGTTTGAGTTTTGTTGTTGCATATAACGTGTTTGATTTTTTGTTGCATATAAGGTGTTTGATTTTTTGTTGTATATAAGGTATTTGGTTTTTAAAGGCTAAAAGAGTCCTGGGCCCCTCCCAACTTTTTATAATTTTTTCAAATAAATCATATAAACTCATAAACTAGTGAAAATAGAGTGAACAATTGCTTGATATGTTTTTCAAATTGCATGGTCATGGAAAAGCTCAACTCTCTGTAAACTTTCATCACTACACAATTTAAGAATATGGACACCTCCATCAACAACCGATTTCAAACCATGGAGACGACAATTGCCCAAAACCATGAATATTTGTTGCATGAACTAAATGGCCTATTCGTCAAAATTGACCACCTTCACCTCCCACCGGATAATGATATGTAGTTTGCTGTTGAAATTAAATTTTTTGTAGTTTATTTGTCTTTAAATGCTTTATGTTGTTTTGGTTGTAACTTTATGACAATGGTTTTGCTTCGTGATGTAACACTTGAACATGTTTAAATTTCAACTATGTTTTTGCTATAATATTCCCTACCTTGTGTGATGTTTTTATTCTCTACATACCTTGAATGCTTGAAAATATATGTTTATTCCTCTTCTTCCTTTTTTATCATGTCAAAAAGGGGAGAAAATGGTGAGATGTTGTTGTTAAAGAATTTGTAGGTCTTCCAAATTTTTAAAACACGATGGCATGAACTCAAGCTCAAAGGGGGAGTAAACATGTATTACATGGGAGAAAAATCAAAACGATCAAACACTTTGAAGTCTCAACAACAACAAGGTTTTGTCATAATAAAAAAGGAGGAAGAATGTAAAATACTTATGTTTTTTATAAAGACAAAGACCAAGGAAAGTGATCAAGTTGCAAACTCAAAAAGAAGTCTACAATCAAGTCAACTATGGTCAATATGGTAAAAGTCTTAATGTAAGGTAAATGATTCAATCTAATATTATTATATTTCAAATGTACATGAGATGGTGTATTCGACTACAGTATATTGTAGCTGAATACATACTCAAGTCAGTAGCAAAAACTGAATATTTGTATATGACTACAAGATAGTGTAGTCGAATACAAATGCTAAGTTAGTAGCTAAAATTGCACTTTTGTATTCGACTACAACATGGTGTAGCCGAATACAAAACTAAGTTAGTGGCAAAATTCAATCATTTGTATTCGACTACAAGGTGTTGAATTCGAATAATAGGTTAAAATTTTCAAATAAATTGAACGCTACATAGGTGTATTCGACTACACTCCTGCTATAGTCGAATACAACTGTGTAACAATGCAATTTTTTAGTTCAAATTTAACTTGGATCATTGCATATGTTCATCAAACCTCTAGGAACGATGGCCACTCATCTGAACTGATGTCTAAGGAGTATAAATACTTTGATTCAGATTTAACGAATCAATATTTTTAACAATCTTTACTTCAATCTCAGAACAACGTTGAACAAACTTTCTGAAATATTTTGATTTATTCAAAGTCTTACTTTCATTGTCATATAAAGTACATATTTTAAGTACAGATTTTACATTGTCATATCATTGAGAAATATTCTCTATTGTACTTAAAATTATATTAGACTGTTATCATTGTACTCAATTGTTATACACTCTTGATTTCAGTCAAAGTCATTGTTGTAAAACCATTCATTCAAGTTATTGTGTAAATTGAACAAAGTGGTGTACTTTCTTCAAGTGTTGTAAACTAGGATAATGGTGTGATATCTTAGGGTGATTGTTAAAAGTTGGTAACATAAGTCTTAGAGTTAGACTTGTAATTATTCTAACAAATAGTGGAAAAGTGCAAGAGGATTGGATGTACCTTTACTTGTAAGGGGAACCATGATAAATTGTTGCGTTCTTTATTTTTCTGCCATTTACATATTTTACCATGCACCAATCCTAAACAGAAAAATAATTCAATAAGTCTCTAAAAATCAAAAAATTTATATACAACATTTTTTATAGGTGTATATAAATTACTATAAACATTTTTTAAAAAAACATTGACTCTTTGAATCAAAGTTAAGGGATCATAAATCATATTTTTATAGTTAGGAAAATACATATATAATAATATAAAAGAAACTGAGAAACAATTATGAATTGTAAAGGAACTGATATGTTCGTGTAAAAGGGAAAAAAAGGAACTACTCGAATAATAAGAAAGAGCAGGCTGAGCAACATATAACGTACACATCAAATCTTTTCCCTTCTTATAACCACAATTAAAATCGATTAAAATAACAACACGGCAAATAGAGAAAATAAAAACACGACTGACATGCCTTAAAAAATGGAAACAACTAATACAAAAGATATAATAAACTTAAGATTGAAATACAATACAGAGATGGAAAAAAGAATAAACTTAAGATTGAAATGCAATACAGAATGTTCCTCCTACTTTTCTCTCGTTTTGCTCTAAAAATATTATAATTCTCCTTTTTTCTCATGCCTCCCCTTTTGTGTGTGTTAGTGTAGAGTATATATATAGTCTTTTTGAGGTAGGTTACAAAAGAAGTAAAATACAAAGCAATTGATTGTGAATTAATCACTATTTGCTGAATTTTATTACTATTAATTCCTTCTCTTTTTAGTTTCTTTTCATTCTTTTAGTTACAATTAGAGTTAACGTTTTTTTTTTAAAAAAAAAATTGTTTTAACTTTTAGAAATGGGCTTCGGCTGCCCATCCTTTTTTTTTTCTCTCTATATATATTAATTAGCCAACATGCGTTTGCTATATTATTATTATTATTATTATTATTATTATTATTATTATTATTATAATTATTATTTTATTTATTTTTATAAAAAAAATTAGTTTGTAATTTGGGTCAAATTTTGAACTAAAATGAGTTAATAAAATTAAAATTTACTCCAACTAATACTATTTTTTAACATCTTAATATTAATAATGAACGGACAAAAGTAAGAGACAACACCATATATTGTGGTTGGTGTCAGCATGTAGGACATGCACACTGACCTTTAATGTTATATCCTGATAAATTACCATATGCTGGAAAATCATTAATTGTGCCGAACAACATAGCCCTCAAATTGAAACACTGTTTCTTATACCCATCATAAACTTCCACACCTGTCTCCCACATAATTTTTAAATCTTCAATTAAAGGAGTCAAGTATACGTCGATATCATTCCCCGGTTGTTTGGGTCCAGAAATTAACAGAGACAACATCATAAACTTACGCTTCATACATAACCATGGAGGTAGGTTATATATTACCAAAATCACAGGCCACGTGCTATGTGAGATGCTTTGAAGACCATGTGGATTCATTCCATCAGTAGAAAGTGCAAGTCTTAGATTTGTTGACTCTATCCCGAATTCAGGATACTCGTGATCAATTTTTGCCCATTGTGGGGAATCTGCAGGGTGTCGAAACATTCCATCTCTAATTCTTTCATCTGCATGCCATGTCAAGTGTTTTGAATCTTCTTCATTGCGATACATGCGCCTAAATCTTGGTATTATAGGAAAATACCACACGACTTTTGCTGGAGTAGATTCTTTCTTCTTATATCGAGAGACATTGCATTTCGGACACGCCTTAAGTAGTTCATATTCGTTTCGAAATAAAATGCAATCGTTAGGACACGCATGAATCCTTTCGTAACTCATTCCAATAGAACACAAAATCCGTTTAGCCTCGTAGGTCCGACTGGGAAGTTCATTATCATCTGGCAACATATCTTTTATGAGTGTTAATAATTCCGTAAAGCTTTTATCAGACCATCCATTACTCGCTTTTAAGTTGTACAACTTTAATATCGCTGACAGTCTTGTGAATTTAGTACAACCATTATATAATTCTTTCTCTGCATCACTCAACAAACTTTCAAACATTTTAGGACAATCTCGAAGATCTTCTTCAACTGCTTTTGCAATCTCATCAACTCGGTCCGGCTCATATGTATCTGTATCGAAGTCAGTTGAAGCATATGTCGAACTATTCTCAAAATTAATGTTTCCTTTTTTTTTCTCACCATGTCTTATCCAACATGTGTAGCTTTGATCAATTCCATTACATACTAGATGTCCTTCTAATTCATCTTCTCTAACACGTTTTCCAAAACAACATTTTAAACAAGGACAAACTACTCTATTTGGATCTTTTGCATTCTTCACTGCAAACTCAACAAACTCCTTCACTCCAATTTCATACTCTTTTGACAATCGATTGGCTGAAATCCATTTCCTATCCATATTATACCACCTATATAAATGCAGTAACAAAAATAATAAGCTTTCAAAACATATCAACAAGTTTCAAAAAGAAACCAATATCAACTAACAATTTCAAAACAGAACAGATCATGTGGTATGAGTTTTTGACAATTTTTGACAATTTCAAAACAGAACAGATCATGTGGTATGAGTTTTTGACAATTTTTGACAATTTCAAAACATAACAGATCATGTGTAAAAAATACCTTAGACAACGTAGATGGCCGCACAGTACGTAGAGGATATTAGGGTTCCCAACGTATATAATTATTTGAAAGATGTAGAGGATATGAGGGTTTCCAACGTATATAATTATTTTAAAGATGTATTTTACAGCGCTTGTGAAAAAAGCGCTGTAATAGGTAGTTAAATTCAATGAAAGCGCATGTGTTTTACAGCGCTTGTGAAAAAAACGCTGTAATAGGTAGTTAAATTCAATGAAAGCGCATGTATTTTACAGCGCTTGTGAAAAAAGCGCTGTATTAGGTAGTTCAAATATTTGGAAGCGCATGTGTTTACATCAGCTTGTGAAAAAAGCGCTGTAACTGATACGCGAAAGCGCTTCCTTTTACAGCGCTTTTTTGATAAGCGCTGTAAAAGCCTTATAACGTGATGTGCAAACGTTATATGACCTACTACAGCGCTTGTTTTACAGCGCTTGTCACCAAAAGCGCTGTAAAAGGTTCCGTTATTTTTAAATTATAATTACAACAGCGCTTGTGTTTAGCAAGTGCTGTAAAATGGGCGCTGTTAAATGTCATTTTTGGCGTAGTGAATATCATTTTATCAATGAGCAAGATGCGTCTGGTCTTATACATGAAGATTTTCCATCATGGCTAAAGATATATGTAAGTGTAACGTTCACAATTGATGTAGTTATCTCATTAGACTCTCGCTACGTTTAGGCGTATTTTTTCTATAGTTGAATCAGGAAAAAAATAGAACAACCAACTCATAGGTGAATCAATTATCTCATTACAAGAAAACACTCATTTTGTGGCTAATTTTATAAATATTTTGTGGTCGAAAAAAGCCCTCACAAATTACTGATCGAAAAAGCTCTCACAAATACTAAAATTCAAATTGTAGTTATTTGTTACTGAAAAAGCCCTCACAAAGGACTACAATTTCAGCTAGATTTTGTAGCTGCTTAAACCCTCACAAAATCACAACGTTGTCATTTTGTGAGGGTTTAGGCCGCCACAAAATCCAACATAAATTGTAGTCATTTGCGAGGGATTTTTCAGCCACAAATACACCCATTTATGAGGGTAAAGGCCGCCACAAAGGCAAGCCATTTGTGACGGCCCAGGCCACCACAAAATCAGTGGATCGTTACACTTTGTGGTTGCAAAGACCGCCACAAATGCCCAATGTACCATTTTCAGTTGTGGCTGCCTAGGCCGCCACAAATGCTTTCTTTTCTAACCGTAAAAGCCGCCACAAAGGCTTTAGTTACCGTTGGATTTTGTGGTTGTTTTGGCCACCACAAAGAATCAAATTTTTCTATAAATATCACTCCTCTTATCATTTTTCATTTCTACCTTCTCTCTGAACTTTCTTTCTATATTTTCTCTCCACCTTCTCTCTACAAATATTATTTCTCCAAGTTTTTTCTCTACCTTGTATCTTGAATTTTGGTAAGTTTTATATTTAGTTTTTTAATTTTATTTTTGATTTGAAGTTGTTTATTTAATGAATATTATTTAATTTTTATTTTGCCAATGGTGATATTGTGTTTACTTCAAAGAGTTCTCAGTTGTGTGAAAGCTTCTAGTCAAACACTACCCATCATCAAGTTAGTATTTTATACATTTTAAATATAGATTAGTAAAATATGTGATATTATAAATATAAGATATTTTTATATTATTTTTAAAATATATAAAGAGCTTGTCATTCGAAATGTTCGTATAGATTTGTTTTACAAAAAAAATAGAAATTATGTTGTTTACATAATATATGATAAATAAAAATTTGAAACACATGTAAAACTTATTGATTTTAATATAACTATTTTTTAAAAAAACATTATTAAAATTGATGATATTAATATTTGTTGTTAGTCATTAAAAAGAGTTGTAGTTGAGTTCGTACAAAAAATTTATATACTTTAATAGTCTATATTTTTGCTTATATATAAAGACTTATTTTATGAATAATTTCATTAAACATCATTTAAAATTTTATTTTGGTTTATATACTTATAGTCTCTATAATGATTTGTTATATTGTTTGTAAATGCTACTCCATGAGCAACAATATTTTCATAATTATCAGTATGTTCCGTCATCTTCACATCAACTTCCTGAACTTCAACCAAATCAAACTCCATACCGACCAACTATGCCAACAGCTGGCTTGATCAGACCAAATTTAAATCAACCTCAATCAGCTATGGCTCCTCCTACGATTAGTGGTGGTGTCTAGTGGTGGTGTAATTGAAGATGGAATCCAATTTCAAATCATGATGTCTCCTCTGTAACACCCCGTTTTTCAAAGCGAGGGTATATTTTTTTTTTCAAAAGGATTAAAAGGAATTAAAATAAAACAAAGAATTAAATCAGGAAAATGCCTTTGGATAAATAATTGAGTCATTATAATTTACAAACAGCGGAAGAGTTTCTCCAATTATAAATCCAAAACATTTACACAACAACAAATGGTACATGGAACCCATTCAAGTAAAAAGTCAAACTGACAATATTAGTATAAGTACAGTTTTCCAAACTAAAAATACTCCAATCCAAAAAGAAGGACACCTAGTTCCTATACATCATCCTAATCTGATCATCCTACCAAAAAGCTATACACCCTGAGTATCTCCACGCGCCCCGTGAGATCCTCCTAATGTAACTGCAATCACGCGTTCCCATCTCCATTCCCGTCCGTAGGGTACGAACCGGTAGGATCGTCCTGACTCTCATCTGAGGGCAAAGCCCAGATTTCCACAATAATTGTAAAGGGTCACCAACCGAAATTAACAGATAACACATAACATTTAAGTTTTAAATGCACAAAATAACCTTTCAACTAAGCATGCACCTTAAAAGGATTTTCCATATGCTAAAAGTTCATATAATGCTTGTCAATTAGCAATGAACTCAAAATGAAGTTCTCAAACCATCAAGTAATACATAACTGACCAAAGCATTGATAAATCAATTGAGAAATCGATTATCTACCTCAAAATAAGGACTTTTGCTGAGCCAATCGATTGCCAAATCGATTTGGTCAGTTCTGCAGAGTTTCTGCATGACCAAAGCGATTTCTAAGTCGATTTTGTCAGTTCTGATGAGTCCCTGGGTTGCCAAATCGATTTCCAAATCGATTTCGGCAGTTTTGCTGAGTTCCTGCCTCTCTGCCAATCGATTTCCAAATCGATTTCTTAAAAGATTTTGAAAGATATATTTATACAATCGATTGGCAAATCGATTAGGTCAAAATGGTGAACTTCCTGCAACTCATCCAATCGATTGGGAAATCGATTTCCCTGATCGTTTTTCCAAAAATTCATGCATTTACTCAAGTCATTCCTAATCAAGTTCACAACCTAACACTTAGCAATTCCTACACGATTACCACGGCAATTGGGATCTCGATAACCATCATACTTACACACAACAATCAACACATAACACTTAGCATTTTCAACGCAATTACCACAACGACTCAAATTCAAATCACTTAATCATAAAACTCAAATCAACCACGACTCGCGTGCCAAGCACCCTAATGCAATGCGTATATGCCAAAATGCATGGACTCGGAATTCCAAACCAAAACCCTCCTCGAAGGGCCGTAAATCATAATCGTACCGCCTATCGCAGGCCAAAGTACCAATTACCGAGGTGCCACCTATCACGGGTCAGCACGATTTACTAAAATGCGTAAATCATAAACGTACCACCTATCACGGGTCAGTACAGTTTACCGAGGTGTCACCTATCACGGGTCAACACGATTTACTAAAAGAAAAAGCGGGAATCGTAAACGTACCGCCTATCACAGACCAGTACTGTTTACCTAGGTGCCACCTATCACGGGTCAGCACAATTCACCAAAAACGTAAATCGTAAATGTACCACCTATCACGGGTCAGTACAGTTACCATGGTGTCACCTATCACGGGTCAACACGATTTACTAAAAGAAAAAGCGGGAATCGTAAACGTACCGCCTATCACAGACCAGTACTGTTTACCGAGGTGCCACCTATCACGGGTCAGCACAATTCACCAAAAACGTAAATCGTAAACGTACCACCTATCACGGGTCAATACAGTTTACCGAGGTGTCACCTATCACGGGTCAACACGATTTACTAAAAGAAAAAGCGGGAATCGTAAACGTACCGCCTATCACAGACCAGTACTGTTTACCGAGGTGCCACCTATCACGGGTCAGCACAATTCACCAAAAACGTAAATCGTAAACGTACCACCTATCACGGGTCAATACAGTTTACCGAGGTGTCACCTATCACGGGTCAACACGATTTACTAAAATATAAATCGCAAACGTACAACCTATCACGGGTCCGTACAGTTTACCAAGGTGTCACCTATCACGGGTCGACACAATTTACCAAATGAAATGCATGAGCATACACAGACTCCATTCACAACAATCGTTAAGCAAATGCAGATATTAAAAGATTCCCCATTTTTAATACCCATTTAACTTAAACGACCTTCAAACAACATTAATTAAATAAGTCATTAAGAGATTCCCCGTTCTTAATACCGATTTAACTTAATGATTTTCAAAACAAAACGTTAAGCAAACAGTCATATTAAGAGATTCCCCATTCTTAATACTCATTTACCGAAACGATTTTCAAAAACGATAGTTAAGTAACCGAGACATTAAGAGATTCCCCATTCTCAACGCCCAGTTAACTTAAACATTTTCCTCAAATACACATTAAGTAAACCGAGGTATTAAAAGATTCCCCATTTTTAATACCCATTTAACTTAAACGACTTTCAAACAACATTAATTAAATAAGTCATTAAGAGATTCCCCGTTCTTAATACCGATTTAACTTAATGATTTTCAAAACAAAACGTTAAGCAAACAGTCATATTAAGAGATTCCCCATTCTTAATACTCATTTACCGAAACGATTTTCAAAAACGATAGTTAAGTAACCGAGACATTAAGAGATTCCCCATTCTCAACGCCCAGTTAACTTAAACATTTTCCTCAAATACACATTAAGTAAACCGAGGTATTAAAAGATTCCCCATTTTTAATACTCGTTTAACTCTAATGGTTTTCAAATTCCACAGAAACAAATTCAAACATACTTTCACATTCAAACCATAATTCACAACAACCACACCAATTAACAAACATCAAGTACGAACACACCAAATACAACGAACACAAATCACGCAACATAACACCCAGATACATCAAATTTCATTTACCACGAAACATTCATCACTATAAACAAAACCTAACTCTAAGGTTTTTACCCATAACGCACTAGTTTCGTTTTTCCCCAAATCGATACATTTAACCCTAACAAATTCCTTCCCACACAACTACAGATAAGTCCCTAATGCAAGCTAGAAGTTTGGAAGGAGCCCTTACCTCAACGTTAGCTTTAACGCGCGTTTCCGGTACCACGAGTAATTCCGGTAAAATCTCCGCTCGCAACGCCGCTTCCAAATTAGTTCACTAGCACCGTAGCGTGGTGGTGAGCAACTTTCCCTTCTATCTCTTCGAGAAATGAGGTTTGGATCTAGGAGAAACGGAGGGGTTTGTGTTTGGATCTCAAAAACCGTTTTTCTTCGTTTTCGAATCAAAGAGGAAGAGTGGAGTTGCGAAATCCTTGATCTAACTCTCACCCAACCTTGGGTTACTAGCTTTGAAGAAAAGAAAGCGACGAAAGAGAAAATGGGAGAAAGGAGGGATTTTGGCCGCGGGTTCAGAGGAAGAAGACGATGGAATGTGTTTTTCAGTTTTCTTTCCTTTTTCCTTTCCTCTATTCTCTTTCCTTTCTATTTCCTTTCCTTTCTTTTCTATTTCCTTTTCCTTTCCCCTCAAACAAACATATATACATAAATATATATTTATATATATATATATATATTACTTACTTTTAATAAATATCTCCAAATACCTTGATATTTATTAAAATTACCATTTCACCCATAAGGCATAAAATTCTACGTAAAAGGTTCATCGCAGTTAATTTCAATTTATTTATCGACGAGAAATTCTAATTGGAATCAAAATATCTTTTTGATTATAAAACTCCCAAAATATTATTAACTTTGGCTTAAAAGCCTCCGAGCCAAAATCCAAAATACACAAAATACATAAAGTACACTTTAAAATTACGGGTCTTACATCCTCCAACACAAATTAATAATACTTTTGAGGGGCTTCTGTCGTCGGGTAACATTCCAGAAAATAATGATGGAGGGAGTGGAGCGATTGATCAGAGGAATTATTACAATGATTGATGTACTTGAATAATATTTGATAATGTTATTTTTTATTTGTACGAATGCATTATACATTATTATTGAATTACGGTGTGTTTAATTTTTGGTTTGTATGACATGATTTATTAATTTTGGAATATTTTATTTTGTTTGGTAGTAATTACTTTAATTAATACTAATATTATATTTTTATATATAATATTTATTTTAATTTTTAAATTTAAATTTAATTTTTAATATTATATTTTAATTTTTAATTAAATATTTTTATTTAAATTTTTAATTTATATTAATATTAATTTATTATATATAATATCATTTTTTAATATTAATTTCGAATTTAATAAAATTATTTTTTTAACAAAGTCAAAATTTTGTGGCGGCCTAGGCCCTCACAAAATCTTGTTTTTTTTAATCAGTTTCATCATTTGTGGCGGCCTAAGCCCTCACAAAAGGAAAAATTTGTGGCGGTCTGGGCCCACACAATTTTTTTTTTTTTAATTAGCTTTAACCTTTGTGGCGGCCTAAGCCCTCACAAAAGCTGGAATTTGTGGCGACCTAAGCCCTCACAAAAGCTGGAATTTGTGGCGACCTAAGCCCTCACAAAAGGAGGAATTTGTGGCGGCCTTGGCCCTCACAAATGGTAACGAAAAAATAAAATTTTGTGGCCGTTTTGGCCGCCGCAAAGGTTTGTGGCTAGCTTATTTGTGGCTGCCTAAGGCCGCCACAAAAATCTCTATTGTGGCTGCTTTCCCTCCTTTGTGAGGGATTTTGACCCTTACAAATTCCATCAATTCTTGTAGTGTCTTGGGGTCCTAATTCAGAGGTAACATCATGGCACATGTACTTTGTCAATGGGTTCCGGTTTCACACTCAAGACTGGAGTAATGGTAAAAAATCATTAATTGTGGGGTGTATGTAAAAGATCCTACAAATGTGTTAAGGATTTTAATTAGTTGAATAACTTCATTCCTATATTATAGGATGACTTAGTAGTAATTGTTAAATTTGTTTCCTTATATTTAGGTAGAAGTTGGTACTTAGAAATTAGGAGTTTCAGTTGTATCTTGACTATTTAAGTTGACAAACCATGAATAATAAAAGTATCGAGTTTTACATTTCTAATCTACAACAGCTTTATACAAATCTGTTCCAACAAATTGGCATCTGAGCTCCATTTGAGCCTGATCAATGAGTGAAAATAAAGAGAGAAGAACTGATTAGAGTCATGGCAGGAGAATGGCATAATATGCTAACCATACGCAAATTTGATGGGGACTATGAACACTGGAGCACACTGATGGAAAATCTCCTCACATCAAAAGAATGGTGGACTCTGATTGAAACTGGCTATAATGAGCCAACTCGAGGAGAAGTGCTCAATGGTGTGTAGAGACAAGCTTTATAAGACCTCAAGGTCAAAAATTATCTCTTTCAAGCTATAGATAAATCAATTTTGAAAACAATAATTCAAAAGGATACCTCTAAGAAATTGTGGGAGTCACTCAAAACCAAATATCAGGGAAGCGAGCACGTCCAAAGGGCACAACTTCAATGTCCAAGGAAGCGAGATACATAAGATGAAGGAATAGGAAACTATTGCAGACTACTTTTCTAAAGTCTTGCTCGTGCAACCGAGATAAGGAATCTTGGAGAGGACATGCAAGATAACAAAATCGTGGATAAAATATTACACACACTCTCAGAAAAGTTCACATACCTAGTGTGTTCAATTGAAGAATCAAGAGACATTGACAGTCTCTCGATGGATGCCCTCTAGAGTTCTTTATTGTGTCATGAGCAAAAGATCACGAGACATCACCCAAAGACAACTGTGAAGGAAAAACAAGTTATGCAGATCACATCTTTGGGAGAAAGACACTCTGGCGGAGTACGAGGAAGAGGCAGAGGATCATTTAGAGGTCGAGGACGTTGGCGTGGAAGATTTGGACTTGACAAAACCCAAATAGAGTATTATAAATGCCATAAATTTGGGCATTTTCGATTTGACTGCCCTAACTCGGAAAAGCAAGTCAACTACGTGGAGATACAAGGCGCAAAGATGGAGGATCTATGGTTTCTTGATAGCGGATGTAGCAACCACATGTCTGGGATCAAAAAGTGGTTCTCAGATTTGGATGAAACTTTCAGGCACTCGGTGAAGCTCGGGAATAATGCAAGGATGATGGTTCATGGGAAGGGCAACATCAAACTTAAGATAACTGAAGATTGTAATCAAAGATAACACTTGTAGAACTGATCACTCAACTAAGGGACTCATCATGGAGACAACAATGAGGGCAAACAAAATGTTTGTAATTATGGGCAAAATGTTTGATGTTGATTCATGTTTCCAAGCCATCACCTCTGAAGATGCACATCAGTGGCATTGCAGATATGGGTATTGAAGTTACAAGAGTTTATGAACTCTAAACTCAAAGCATATGGTCACTGGCCTACCACAGATAGGAGAGTCAACGAAGCTTTGTGAGGAGTGCCTCATGGGAAAGTAGAAAAGAGAACCATTCCCAAAGAAAAGCAGTTGGAGGGAATCAAGAAATCTGCAACTTGTTCACGCAGACATTTGTGGTCCAATTACTCTAATTTCAATCAGTCAAAAGAGGTATCTCCTTAGTTTTATTGATTATCATAGTAGAAAAATTTGGAGTTATCTCATTTCTAAAAAATCATAGGCATTTAAAATCTTTAAGAATTTTAAAGCCACTGCTGAGAAGGAAGCAAGGTCTCCAATTTGATGCCTCCGAATAGCAAAAGAGAACCATTCCCAAAGAAAAGCAGTTGGAGGGAATCAAGAAATCTGCAACTTGTTCACGCAGACATTTGTGGTCCAATTACTCTAATTTCAATCAGTCAAAAGAGGTATCTCCTTAGTTTTATTGATTATCATAGTAGAAAAATTTGGAGTTATCTCATTTCTAAAAAATCATAGGCATTTAAAATCTTTAAGAATTTTAAAGCCACTGCTGAGAAGGAAGCAAGGTCTCCAATTTGATGCCTCCGAATAGCAAAAGAGAACCATTCCCAAAGAAAAGCAGTTGGAGGGAATCAAGAAATCTGCAACTTGTTCACGCAGACATTTGTGGTCCAATTACTCTAATTTCAATCAGTCAAAAGAGGTATCTCCTTAGTTTTATTGATTACCATAGTAGAAAAATGTGGAGTTATCTCATTTCTAAAAACCTCAAAGGCATTTAAAATCTTTAAGAATTTTAAAGCCACTGCTGAGAAGGAAGCAAGGTCTCCAATTTGATGCCTCCGAACAGCAAAAACTTGAAAGCGTTTCAGTAAGTGTACTGAATCGTTGCAAGTAATAATAAAACGATTGTATCGAGTGTCGAACTGAAGGATTGCGTTTTACTATCGAATTATATTTAATTACTAAAATTGAAAACAAAGTTCCCAAGTTGATTGGAATAATATTTAAAATAAACAACAGTAATAAAAATTGATCTTTTATAATAAGAAAAATGTTAGGGACGAGTTTCACTTCGAATCCAACCTTGGTGTCTAATTTAATCCTAGTTACCGAATTCCTTTATTGAATTTTTACCGAATTCTCTTTATTATTCTTGCCCTAATATCTTGGTGACAGAACCTTTAATTCCAAAGTAACCCCTAATTCCTTAGTGGATTTAAGATTAGAATTAAGCCTTGCCGTACATGAATTCTCTTTTTAAACTATTGCCTTTGCAACTAACTTAATTGGTTTCATGAACTACATCTATCCTTAAACTGCAAATTCATGAATTTCTGATCTCAAGCATTCGTAAAGTCCACTCCCGTTACAAAATATGAATCGTAGAACATTTTAATGTTGATCAAGCAATAAAAAGCATTAAGCACAAAGATGAAAAAAATAATTCAATAAACTCATTCATATAAATAGAAATCAAATAAGAAAAATAAGGGTTTCATCTTGTTACACTCATCCCTAACAAATAGGATTTAGTTACTCGTGATAGAGATAGAAAAGATAGAGATTAGAAAAAAAATTACAAGAAAGGTTCATGAATGATTCTTGATAAAACTGCTCCAATGGTAGGACACAAGTCTCTCAACTTTCCAATAGTAAAAAAGATCCCTAAAAAGTGAAAAAATGCATTTTTAAACATTCAATCGCATAATTCTCTTTTTAAACTATTGCCTTTATGTAGATGATTTGATCTTCACTGGAAATTGTGAAAAAATGTTTCTTTCATTCAAAGAGTCAATGAAAAGGAATTTTGATATGACTGATCTTGGGAAGATAAGGTATTTTCTTGGAGTGGAAGTGTTGCAGCGAGAAGAGGCAATTTACATGTGTCAACAAAAGTTCACAAGAGACATTCTCAACAAATTTGGTATGGAAAACAACAATGAAGTAAGCAATCCCATAATACCGGGAGTGAAACTCTCCAAGAAAGAAGGAGAAGCAGAGGTTGACATTACTCTTATAAGCAAATGATAGGCAGGCTAATGTACCCTACTATTATACGACCCGGCCTGATGTTTGTAGTATGTCTTGCTAGTTGATACATGTCTGCACATACTGAAGCACATTCTCAGGTGGTAAATAGGATGTTGCGATGCATCAAAGGTACAATGGAATTTAGAATCTTGTACAAACGAGGAGGAGATGTGAAGGTGTTATCATACACAGATAGTGACTATGCAGGCGATTTAGATGATCGCAAAAGTACATTGGGTTTTTTTTTTTTTTTTAATGTATGGATGAGCCATTTCCTGGAGTTCAAAAAAAACAACCATTGTTGCCCTTTCAACCACAAAAGCAGAATACATAGCTACAGTATCATGTGCAACTCAAGGAATTTGGATGACAAGAATACTTGACAAGATTGGAGATAATCAGGATGATTGTATTATGATTAGGTGTGATAAGAGTTCTACAATTCAGCTTTCTAAGAACCCAGTATTCCATGGTCGAAGCAAACACATTGAGGTGCGATTCCATTATCTGAGGGATCTAACTAGAGAAGAAATGGTGAAACTAATACATAGTGGAACACAAGACCAGATAGTTGAAATTATGACAAAGCCACTTAAGCTCAAGGAATTTACAAGACTAAGGAAGATGCTAGGGAGTGCTGGAAGTTCTGATTTAAACTATTGTGTTGTTAGCATGTAGTTTAGGGAAAAATTTGTTAAGGATTTTAATTAGATCTTAGTTGAATAACTTCATTCCTATATTATAGGATGACTTAGTAGTAATTGTTAAATTTGTTTCCTTATATTTAGGTAGAAGTTGGTCCCTAGAAATTAGGAAATTCAATTGTATCTTGACTATTTAAGTTGACAAACCATGAATAATAAAAGTATTTAGTTTTATATTTCTAATCTACAAGAGCTTTATACATATCTGTTCCAACAAGATGGAGTAGAAGATGATTATGACGACATTATCAAACATATCTATGAATTGGAATATCTTGACCCAATAAATAAGGTTACCATACTTTAATGTGAATGGTTTGATCCAACAAAGAATCGAGGCACAAGGGTTCATGAGCAATACAATATCGAGGACTTTAAGTTGAATAAATGGTATGGTCAATATGATTCATTCATTCTTGCACAAAAAACGGGACAAAGGTATCATGTTCCTTATTTAGAAATGTGTAGAGACATGTGTGGCTGGTGTGCGTAAATCATCGCAAAATGTGGAGGTCATGTAAAGGTCGACAACAACGAGGATGAAATGTCTTACCAGTCTGGTGAAATTTCACCAGTTATACCAATTAATGAAGTAAAACAACTATGTGTTTAGCTGTTGATACACTAATTGATTAGGCCAAGCATATTATTGATCATAACATTAACGATTCAATAGTTCAAGATGGCGAGGATGACCATGAGGATGAAGATGATGATAATCAAGAAGAAGATGTGTTTTTTAATTGTGTTCAAGATGCAATAGTTCAAGATGCATATTATTGAATTGTGTTTTTTAAAGAATTTTGTTGTAAGGCAATACTAAACTAAAGAAAGTAGTGCAAGTGAACTAAAATGGAGTAGAGAGACATGTCGATTTATCTTGGTTCATCACCAACACAGTAGCTACGTCATGTCCCTTCAACCTGAAGGATTTAATCCACCAGTTTACCACTGATTCAGACTTACACTTGAACACCTATTAATCACATCGATTGTGTTCAATCTTCTCAACCTTCTAGCTTAGCTCTTGAATGGAGTGTTTACAAATTTGTTACTTCATACTTCCTTAGCACTAGTGTGAAACATAATGATATTGATCAAAAGTGCATATGTCCTTGTTGCTTGTATCTAGTGTTTTTCTTTGTCGAGGGAGGCACGTATTTTATAGAGAACAATTAGGGTTTCTGGCTGCTGTCCTGATTGAAAGAAGTCAACATAATTCACGAAGTTTCGTATTGTATCTTTGTGAAATTGATTTTCCATAAAAACTTTCCAAAAACTGATCTTGTAATGATTCATTGTATCTTGTTTAAAATAGTATAGAAGTAGAGGGTACAATGGTCATAACATGTCTTAATATCTTTAGACAAGTAGTTGATTCAGGATGATTATCAGATGGCGTGCAATTGCTATATATTCTTTGGAGTGTTGACTTTTCACATAATTGACTTTTTAAATCGTTTTTTTAGTGTTGACTTTTTTAAAGTGTTGACTCTTTTAGAGTGTTGACTTAGTCAGAGGATACATAATAATTTAGACTTAGATAATCAGACGCTTGATGTGATTATTAGATGCAGCTACTTTCTTGTAATTCTTATCAGAAGCAGAGGAAAATTATTTCTTGCCACGCTTGTGTATTAGAAAAAAAGGAAGATAATACATGTTAAGTTCATCAGAGGCAGTTTAACCATGGCATTGCTTTGTGTTTCCAGAGGTAGCTAGGACGCAACATTTTTCGCGTAACAGACTTAGAGAAATGACGCGAGGAGAAGTCGTGTTGTATCTTTGTCTTTGTCTAGTTATCAGAGGGTGCCATGATAGTCTCTTAAGAAAATACTTTGTCTCGAACCTACGCACTTAATCACAATGCTAGAACATTAAATTGTTCATGCAAACGATTTTGTTATCATCAAAACAAGTGAGGGGCATATTTCTTAATATCAACTTGGTACCAATAATTTCCCCTTTTTTGATGATGACAATCATCTATGTTTGTGGACCATTTTTTGAGATAAAGAAAACAGAGAGATAATATAGTGATAACGCGTTACAACAAAGTTCCCCGTTAAAATATGCATGTTCACTTCTTAAGATGAAATATATTATAATAGAGATTACTAAAAAAACAAAAATTACACACTTTGTCCCTTTTGTCATCAGACAAAAAGAGAGGATAAAAGAAGAAAAAAAAAGGAATAAAACACTAAGGGTGGGATTTGGGAGCCTAGTCAGAATTAAACGAATGGTATTCTTAATATTCTCTTGATTATTCACTATCTTTTCCATAAATGCCCAGTCTTAGCAACATGACAATCAAAATCTTCCTTCTTTACAAACTGAGAGGAATCCAACACAGTGCCAGAAAAGGCTAGTAGTGGTAGAAGCTGCACATCCTTGAGCAACAGCAAAAAGGGCATCAAGAGGGAAAATTTGAATCTATGGGATGATCACAAGAAGCTGCAATCGTGTGACTAGATCAACCATTAAAGGTGCCAAAATGATATCACGAGAAGGAGAAGGGGTATCCTTGGATGAGCCTGGTGAGGCAGATGTTAGGAGCTTTCTAGACTGATTGCTCTTGACATTTTGAAGTTGTAGCATACATAAGTAGACGATTTCAATTGTTTATCTAAAAGCTACAAAGTTCTACAAAGCCAGGTGTAGACCATGATCCCTAATATCTTGAAGGTAGTTTGTGACAAAGGATAAGACTTGGTTCCAATTGGTTGAAACACCATTAGGATCTAAACTTTGAGCATTTTGATTCCTGGTGTGAAAGATTTTGGTAATAAGGGAGGTAAGGAATATCTGGAGGTCAGGGATGCCAGATGGAATGCATTGGATGGAGAGGACATTTTCCATAGGGATGGAGGAGGTAGTAAAATTAGAAGTGACAATATGGAGGGAAAAGTTAGAGGAGTCTTCTGATGATGTGTTAGAGACTAGGTCGATAAGAGATGGTGCAACAAACATGGCTTTGAAAGGAGAGGGGTGTAGAGAAGGAGATGAGGTAGGGTTAGGTAATGCAATGGATGAGGGAGAAGATGATGGTAAGGTAGTTGATGGGGTATTTGTTTTAGCGGATATACGAGGCTTGTGAAGGAGATGATGGGTTTTGTATTCGAGTGAAGCAAAATGCTCAGCTAAGGTAGCTTCAAACATATCATCTAAGGTATCAGAATAGGAATTTTGAGGGGTGATGGGTGCAGGGTCAGAGGTAGAATGCTGGTTGGTTTGGGAGATAGAAATAGATGGGTTGGTTTAGGTGCAGGGACGGGAAAAGGAGTAGGGCTATTAGAGTATGAACTTACCTTCCATTTCTTCCTTCGAAAAGGAGTTGTTGTGTCTTCATTGGCGATCGTTGTGACTTCCATATCCTCTTCAGCTTAGAGACAGAGTTTCTTTTTTCCGTTTCTTCATAAAAATGTGTACAACATAGGGTAGATGCAAAAACAGTGGGGCTATGGCTTAGTCAGACTGGCAAATTCTCAGATATTTCATAATGACTTTTTTGATGTCTTCTTCGAATGGGAGCGATAGAATCATCAACCTTTGAGGGTGTAGCAAAAAATCCACTTCCTTGACCTGTTGTTCTTCTAATGTCACCAATAGGTCGAATACAGTGCTTGGGAGACACCAACATCATGTTGATAAGATTGGTGTTGTTGAAAGTGGGAGCAGAGGATAATACCAAGTTGTCCTCATGAATAGAACCTCCAACACGCATGAGTACAACAGTTATTAGTCTTGATTTTGCCTATTCTTGAGTTGATGATGTAATATTTCATGTGCTCCAAGATGACGTGGGGAAGGTTTGTCTTGATTCTTTGAGAGATATTCCACAAAAGACCTTTGTGGTCTTTGCTAACATAGTCCACTAACCCACCATAAGGTACCACACACCCAATAAGGATTTTGAAGATATGGTGATACTTAGGTTTAAGATGAACAAACTTGGAACACACCTTTGGGTCTTTGAATGGTTCCTTGTTGATTCTGAAGGGGACAATTCTTGATTCATAGTTCTAGAATCTTCGTTGTCGATGTTTGCATCAGAAAACCTCCAAAACTCTTTTACTAGTACATCCAAAGCAACATCTTGTCCTTGGTTGAAGTACTCAAATCAGCCTATTGTAACTATGTCATCGATGAAGTTGAAATCGTTCTTAGCTAGGTTTGCAAGATCGACATTCAATTCGTGGTGAATCTCAAGTTGATCGAGGTTGCATTGAAGTATTGGAACGTAAGAAGTATTGGTAGTTGAGGGGATTGAGGAAGAGCTTGATACAATTGAAACAAGAGTGTTTAAGTCAGAGCGGGAAGTTAAATGGTTTCTAAAGAAGAAAAGTGAGGGAGTTGTGAGAATCTTAAGTGATTGTGAGTACAAAAAAATTTAAGAGCTAAAACGGTTGAGTTTAACAAAAATGCATGTGTGAGTCACCTGGCAGAGTATCACATCTTACAAAAATAAAATGATACATATCCATGATTAATTGAACTTAAATAAACTAGAGGAACTAGTAAATTCAATGTCATTAGAGGCAGAGCAATCATATTTTTAAACAGTTGCTCTGTATTAGATTGAATGGGTCATCAACAAGGGTATTTGTGAAAATTCACCCCGCTAATGATCATTGTCGATAAATTTAATGTCTAAAATACCATTATAAACATAATCCCTACTAAAGTGATGCTTAATTTCTATATGTTTTGCCCTAGAATGTAGAATAGAGTTTTTGGCTAAACATATGGCTTAAGTATTATCATAAAATATAGGAATGTTACTCATAAAATTTGAAATCTTTTAGTCGATGTTTCATCCATCATAGCTAAGTGATGAAATTAGTTGTTGAGATATACTATGCTTTTTCTATAGACATTGCAATAGTGTTTTGTCTTTTGCTTGACCAAGAGATCATATTGTCACCTAGGATTGAACATTTTCCACTAGTGCTCTTCCTTTCTGGTTTATCTCCAGCATAGTCAACGTCAAAGTAACCTACTAACCTGTACTTAGAGGATTATTTATAACACAAACCAAGCTTAGTAGTGACCTTCAGATATCTAAAGACCCTCTTAACAACTATTAAGTGGGATTCCTTAGGGTTGGACTGAAATTTGGCACACACACAAACACTAAATAGAATATCACGTCTAAAGGAGGGATCCTATCATTCCTATGTATACCTTTTCATTTACCTTTTTACTTGACTCATCCATGTCAAGAGAGCAAGTTGGATGCATAGGTATGGACATTGGTTTACAGTCATCCATATTAAACTTTTTAAGCAGCTATCGGGTGTATTTGGTCATGTGAATGAGTACATCCTTTAGGTTTTGATGAATTTGAATTCCCCAAAAGAATTTCCATTCTTCTATCATGCTTATCTCAAATACAATCTGCATTAACTTAGAAAATTCTTGGCAGAGATTCCCATTAATAGAACCAAAAATAATATCATCAACATATATCTGGACAACGAGATGGTCAATCGTAGATGATTTTCTAAATAAAGTAGTGTCAACTTTACCTCTTTCAAAATCATTTTCTAAATGGAGCTTGCTTAGTTTGTCATACCAAGCTCTTGGAGCCTATTTTAGATCATATAAAGATTTCTTTAGCTTAAAGACATGGTATGGAAATTCATTGTCTTCAAATCCAGGAGGTTGTTTGACATATACTTTTTCATTTATGTAACCATTTAAGGAGACATTTTTCACATCTATTTGATATAAAGTGATTTTATTAAATACTACAAACAAAAGTAAAAGTCTGATAGCTTCTAACCTTGCCATCAGGGTGAAAGTTTTAATGTAGTCAATACCTTTTTGCTGACTGTATCCTTGGGCTACAAGTCTAGCTTTGTTGCTAACAACTCCATCTTTCTTATTGAGTCTGTTTTTGAAAACCCAATTGGTTTCAATTGGCTTCTTTTTATGGGTTTGGGGACTAGATCCCATACGTTATTCCTTTCGAATTGGTTAAGCTCTTCTTGCATAGCTAGTATCCATCCATCATATGATAGTGCTTCATCTATGGATGTTGGTTTAATTTTAGATAGCAGTCCAAACAGAGGTGTCTCCTTAAAAGAATATATGGTTTTCAAGGGATCATTTGTGTTTCCTATTATCAAAAAGTCTGGATGAGAGGACTTGTATTTCCATCCAATTTTGGATTCTAGATGCTTTTGATTTGAGTTGTTAGGTGGATCGTCTTATTCACTTTGGAATGAGTTTGTTGCTTCTTCAGTTTTATCTAGTTCCTCTGAGGTATTTGGTTCCTCTAAAATCTGTATATATGCAAAGTCTACGTCTAGCTTTGTCTTTTTATAGTAAAACTTTTTGTCATCAAACTTGACATGGATTGATTCTTCAACAATAAATGTTTCTTTGTTGTATACACTATAGGCTTTAGACTTTTTAGAGTATCCTAAAAAGAATTATTTTTGAGATAATAAGTCAAACTTGTCAGGATTGTCTTTGGTGTTCAAGATATAAATACATCTAAACTGATGAAAGGATGAAATGTTGGGCTTTATTCCCTTTCATAATTAATAAGGAGTCTTATTGAGAATATACCTAATATAGATTCTATTCTGAATGTAACACACAATGTTCACTTCTTCTGCCCATAAGTGTTTGACAACGTTCATTTCGTGAATCATGGTGCATGTCATTTACTGAAGAGAACTAATTTTCCTTTTAACAACACCGTTTTGTGGGGTGTTATAGGAGAAGAAAAATTATGTAAGTTGCCATTCTCTTCACAGAGATTAACTTCAAGTTGGCATGTGCTAATCTTTTATGCCATATCAGTTGTTTGTCGCTTACAGACATAGGACACTTGGCATCTTATTTCTTTAAATCAGATAAATTTATTTTATAAGTGTTGTTTTTCTTTTTGTCCAGTAAATAGTATGGATCCATCTGTTTGATGTATTGCCTTACATGAATTTTGAATGAAGACTACATCATAACCACTATTGCTTAATTGACTTATAATCACTAGATTACGCATCAATACTTTTACAAATAAAACATTCTTAATAGAGGGAAGAGAAACACTATCGACTATGTTGTGGCCAATGATCTTACTCTTCTGATCACCTCCAAATCCTACGAATCCTCTGTTCTTGAGGGTTAGTTTTGGGAACATAGACTTTTATCTTGTCATGTGTCGCGAGCATCCATTGGCAGTATGAACAAACAATATGAGGTTGCTTAAATCTAGGATTTTCTATTTTTTCTTCAAAGCCTATGCCACGATTATTATTTATGCTGACACAATAAATCATATAAGCTTGTTTTCTTTTGTTTATGCCTTTAGCTAGAAATTGTTAAAAGGCTATTTAATACTTAATAGAATTGTAGAATTTATCCTTTAATGTTTCCGAAACAATTTCTTTAAGAGTTAGATTTTCCCTTTTTAGGTTTGCAAAATATTTTTCAAGGGAACGACATTTGTTTTTTAAGATGTCATGAGTTTTTCTAAGAGACTTAAGTTTTGAAGAAACCTTATGATTTTTGTTGAGAAACTCATTTAACATATCTATGAGTTCACTACGAGATAAGTAAGAGAATACCTCAATTTCTTCATCAGTTGCTTCAGAGTTAAAGTTAATACCTCTTGTTTGCATACTCTTCATAATCATCAGATGATTCATTGGAGTCGTCCAAGTTGCCATAAGACATTTCTTCTAGGTCTTGAAGTTTAGGACACTCTGATTTGAAATGACCTGGTTCCTTGCATTCCTAAACAATGAGTTTTCTTTTGTCTAGCTTTTCACTTTCTTCTCTGTTATTGTGGGATCGTCTGAATTCTCTTTTGGGAAAAGATTTCTTTCTATTGTTCCATATATGTTGGATTTTTTAATAGATAAAGGAAAACTCTTCATCATCTGAATCTTCACTCTGATCTTCCCATTCGCTTTCCTTTAATTCTTCATTTGTTTGTAGAGCCTTAGAACTTGTCTTCTTTTCTTTGGATTTGAGAGCCATGGATTTTGACTTTTTCTTTGGCTCATCTTCAACTAGTTCAATTTCATGGGATCTAAATGAACTCATTAGCTCTTCTAGAGGTTTTTCGTTTAGATCCTTAACTTCTTGAATAGTTGTTACCTTTGATTTCCACATTTTGAGAAGACTTCTAAGGATTTTTTTTTTTACGTAGTCAACAGTAGGGTAGCTCTTCTGGAGAACCTTCACTCTAAAAACAAGAGTTTGAAATCTAGAAAACATTTTTTTCAATGTCTTCATGTTCTTCCATATGAAAGAGTTCGTACTTTCTGATGAATAGATTAGCTACAACTTAGTACGTGCTTGTTTCCATCGGAGTTAAGAACTAGAGCATCAAAGATACTCTTAGTTGTTTCTTTTGTTGCTTCATTTTTCAAACTCCTTGAAGGTGATGACATTCATCATGAAGGTTATGGCTTTATGATGCATTTTGTATTGTTTCATTTGGTTAGCATTGAAGTTATTTCTCGATATTTCAATATCAACAACATCTTTTGCGGCTTTATAGCCATCTTCAACTATGTCATAGAGTTCGGGATTGTGAGAGATGTAGAAACTACTTAGTCTATCTTTCTAGTACTCGAATCTCTCTCCATCATACATGGGAGGCCTATTAACGTTTCCGCATGTAACTTTTTCACCACAATTAGCCATAAGGGATAAAGATCTTTACTCAAACATGGTTAAGTGCTCAGTTTTTAGACCGAGTTCTGATACCAATTGTAGAACGAAAAGAACACAAGAAAGGGGGTATGAATTGTGTTTTCTAAAGACTTTTTACATGTCTATACTAAAGTAAAAAAGGTAATGCAAATCGATTTACCTGGTTCACCATCAACACGATAGCTACGTCAAATCCCTTAAATTTGAAAGATTTAAACCACTAATATATCACTAAACTAGACTTACACTGGACTACCTACTAGTCAAATAGACAGTGTTCAATCTTCTGAACCTTGTAGCTTAGTACAATCAAGTTGTTGAGGAAAGAAACCACTATTGGGCTGGATTACAACAAAAAGGTTTGGGAATTTTTTTTAAGTTAGCACTTGCATAGAATGTTTACAAATGTATTACTTTAGAAATTCTCGTAGCACTAATGTGAAAAAATAAATAGAATGATATCAAAAGTGCATATGTGCTTTCGCTTGTTGCTTGTATGATGTGTATCTTGTCTGTTTTTTTTCATTGAGGGAGACACGTCTTTTATAGAGTAAATTTATGGTTTCTGACCGTTGTACTGATTGAAGGAAATCACATTTTTACATGCATGGAGTTTCATATCTTATCTTTGTGGAATTGATTTTTTAGAGAAACTTAAAAAATGATCTTGTAATGATTCAACATATTTTGTTAAACAGTTGGGAAGCAAATTGTACGCTAATCAGAGGATGTGTTAAGACTTTCAAACAAGTAATTGATTCAGGATGTGTATTAGAGCATGCACAATTTATTTGTCTTCAGAGCGTTGACTTTTTCAGAGGATACACAAAAGTTCAGAGTTAGATGATTAAATGTTTAATGTGATTATCAGAGGCAATTACTTCCTTGTCACACTCGTTAGCAACAGAGGCATATTATTTGTTGTTACGCTTATCAAAGGCAGAGGCATAATCTTTCTTGTAACTTTTATCAGAGACAGAGGTAGATTATTTCTTGTAAGCTTGTGCATTGGAGGCAAATAAACAACGATATTGCTTTGCGTTTCTAGAGACAGTTGGGACGCAACATTGTTTCTCTTATCAGACTTAAAGAAGAAAAGAGAGGAGAAGTCATTTTGTATCTTTGTCTTCGTCCAGTTATTAGATTATACGTTGATTTCAAACATGCACACTTAATCACAACATTAACACATTAAATTGTTGCTACAAACGATTTTGTTATCATCAAAACAAGTGGAAGACATATTTCTTCAAATCAATTTGGTTCCAACATAAACAATTTTGATATCATCAAAACAAGTGAGAGGCATATTTCTTCAAATTAACTTAGTTCCAAAAGTTTAATCTAATATTCCATTGTTGAATCAAATAACAACCATAAGTTAATCAATTTCGTTGCAATCTTGTTTTCTACTAATTATATTTTTTTTTCCTAGTTTTCAAATGACAAGAGGAGGACGAGAACGAGGATGAGGACATGGCACTGAGAAGAAACTACCAATTTGCAAAAATCATTCATGGATTGTGCCACCTTGCTTGCTTGCAATACCGAATCGGCGCAATTGCCAACAAATACATGATACACAATATTACATCATAGAATCAAAGACTAAAAATAATTATAATTTCAAAATTTAATATAATCTAATTTATAAATTATTATTATTATTATTATTATTATTATTATTATTTTTATTATTATTATTATTATTATTATTATTATTATTCTTATTATTAATGTTAATATTTTATATTAATGATTATTTTAAACATGTATGTTTTACAACTAATTTGCTAAAATGAAGCGTAAGATAATATTTTAAATTAATCTCTATTAATAGAAGAGAGTTTTTTTGGTTGTTCCTATTCATGTGTCATATGTTATAACAAACAAGTCTATTATATTACCTAAGTTATCTAGTAATTATATGTAGTATGAATAAAACCGAGAACAAAACCAAAATAATAGAAGTCTATCAATATCAAATATCAATAGAGAGGAGGTAAAGTACGTTTTGGATACGGTCATGGTAGAAGTATACTAATATCATATATCAATAGATAGGAAACTTTTTGGGTTTTTTATTTAAAAATCCTTTTTTTTTTTAAATACCAATCTGCCCTAGTTCTAAAACAAAATACCAGAATGCTCTACTTTTAGGCACCAGTAGCAGGTCGCATCCTGGACCTGCGACTTCCTGAAAGGCCTTTTTTTTTTTCAGTAGCAGGTCGCATCCTGGGCCTGAGACTTCCTGAAAGGCCTTTTTTTTTTTTCTTCAGTACATGGTCGCATCCTGGGGATGCGACCTCCTACTACGTAATTTTTTTTTTTATAATAATAATAATGGGTATAATAATAAAAATAATAATAATAATAATAATAATTTTAATAATAATAATAAAAAGAAAATTCTATTAATAAAATAAAAATACTTTTATTATTTAATATATTCAATAATTTATTTGAATATTATATATTCTTTGATTGTTGAATTTTATTATTTATTATTAGGTATATTATATTGGATATATTATATTTATTATTATTAAATATTTTAAAAATAATTATAACATTAAAAAATACAAAATATTGTTATAAATAATTAAAATAATTAATTTAATATTATTATATAACTTTTAA
>NC_021162.2:33993088-33994150 GCF_000331145.2 Cicer arietinum | reverse complement strand
TACATTAAATTAAAAGAAATATACATTAAAAAAAAGAAAAAATACTACAAATAAAAAATTACATCAAAGAAAATTAATTATTGTCATCTAAATGACCTCCAGTTCCACATCTACGCGGTCGTCGAACTCGTCTAGCCCTTTGAACAACTTGAGGTTGTTGTGGTTGATCCTCGTTGTAATCTGTTTGTGGATTAGAACCACTACCACCTGCTTCCGTATAATTTTGAGTTTCGACATTATACATAGAATCAAAAGCCGCATAAGCCGACTCAGGAGTTGTGCAATGAGTACCAAACAAATTATAGAAAATTCCGCTCTCGGTCGGATTAATGGGAGAGGGTATTGTTGGCACTGGCACTGAAGGAACGTAGTATTGAGTCGGTATATCTGCAGCTTCATGAAAATGTTGTGGTGATGATAAAGACGGTGTTTGGTGCATGATATTTTGTTGTGGGATTGATTGAGGCATAGAGTGAACATCAGGATATGTTGAAGGTTGCAAACGTGGATCGCGCATGTATCTTTCCACATATATGTATAATTTAGTGTGATGCGTGAACCAATTCATATATTCGTTAGTGTGGCGTAAAACACCTTCGACGTACTGACCTTGCAATATGTAATTTTGACGTTCATTCCAATGTTGAATCTCATCTTTCCAAACCACGCTTCAATTATCATCAATGCCACTTCTCATGTCGATCTCATGGTAGAGCGTCATATCTTCTGGAGGTTACGGAATTTGTTGATGAAAGTCGAACTGAAGCGCAACTCTATCTGCATGATGTTTTTCGGCGATATGATAGCAGTGCAGATAGGTACATGCAGCCCAAGTGATGATCTCTTGTTCGGGTACCTCGTGTTGGAATCCGAGATACGGTCTCCAACGAAACTGGATGTTAAAAAAACAGGCTAAAGTGAATATTAAGAGATATAAAAAAAAAAATTAAAAGTGCAACTACATGAGAATGAATATATTACTTCTTGAACCATCATATGATCGATTGTATTCCGGTATCCTTCTATATCGTTGTGAGGAACTTTACTGAAATTTAAACCCCC
>NC_021162.2:33992150-33992525 GCF_000331145.2 Cicer arietinum | reverse complement strand
GGTGGGATAACTCCTAAATATTCTTGACAAACATCTTTAATGTTCACAAAATTTGAACCGCTAACAGGAATACCAAACACATTTAATCCTAAAATATAGTATACGTCTTCTAAATTTATTGTGCACTCACCTACCGCTAGATGAAAAGTATGAGTTTCTGGTCTCCACCTTTTAACCATAGCAGTAATCAAACCGACATCGATCTTGTAGTTTCCAAGTTTATTCACTTCACCAAATCCAGCTTGTTGCAAATACGGTAATATGGCTTGGTTCGGTTTTTTATTGGCATGACCATGACATTTTAGTTTATCATTCGAGAGATTCTGAAATTAATAATATAAAAAATATTCTATATATAAGACATTAATATAAAAT
>NC_021162.2:33957901-33990589 GCF_000331145.2 Cicer arietinum | reverse complement strand
AATATAAAATATAAAATATAAAATTAATAATATATAAATTAATAATATATAAGAAATTAATACAAAATACTTACAAATGCTTGAATGTATCGAGTTTCAGCTCTATGATTTTTGGATAATTCCATGAGTAAAGTTGAAGAAAATGTGTTTGAGAAATCGGAGAAAGTGTGTTTGAGAAGTTGGAGATAATGATTTTTAAATTAAGATAGAGGAAGTGTGTTTCATGATGTTGGTTGATGTAGGTTTGGGGTGTTTATATAGGAAATCGCATGGCCAAGAAGCGATCTAAGATTCAGCACGTGGGAGGTCGCATCCCCACAGTGCGAACCCTTCAGCAGGTCGCAGGGCCAGGATACGACTTCTTTGAGAGGTCGCAGGCCCAGGATGCGACTTCTTTGATAGGTCGCAGGGCCAGGGAACGATCATCTGTTGATGAATCCTAGCCGCTCATTTCGTGTAATCGATGGTTGTGGATGCTTGATGATGAATCCTTGTACTTTTAGTTGGACCAATCAAATTGATCTATTCAATCTTTAATCTTGACTATCCAAATTTATTTATCAACGGTTGTGGTTTAGTAGAAAAATATCAATCCTCGTACTTTTAGTTGGACCAATCAAATTGATCTATTCAATCTTTAATCTTGACCATCCAAATTTATTTATCAACGGTTGTGGTTTAGTAGAAAAATATCAATCCTCATAATTTTAGTTGGACCAATCAAATTGATCTATTCAATCTTTAATCTTGACCATCCAAATTTATTTATCAACGGTTGTGGTTTAGTAGAAAAATATCAATCCTCATAATTTTAGTTGGACCAATCAAATTGATCTATTCAATCTTTAATCTTGACCATCCAAATTTATTTATCAACGGTTGTGGTTTAGTAGAAAAATATCAATCCTCATAATTTTAGTTGGACCAATCAAATTGATCTATTCAATCTTTAATCTTGACCATCCAAATTTATTTATCAACGGTTGTGGTTTAGTAGAAAAATATCAATCCTCATAATTTTAGTTGGACCAATCAAATTGATCTATTCAATCTTTAATCTTGACCATCCAAATTTATTTATCAACGGTTGTGGTTTAGTAGAAAAATATCAATCCTCATAATTTTAGTTGGACCAATCAAATTGATCTATTCAATCTTTAATCTTGACCATCCAAATTTATTTATCAACGGTTGTGGTTTAGTAGAAAAATATCAATCCTCATAATTTTAGTTGGACCAATCAAATTGATCTATTCAATCTTTAATCTTGACCATCCAAATTTATTTATCAACGGTTGTGGTTTAGTAGAAAAATATCAATCCTCATAATTTTAGTTGGACCAATCAAATTGATCTATTCAATCTTTAATCTTGACCATCCAAATTTATTTATCAACGGTTGTGGTTTAGTAGAAAAATATCAATCCTCATAATTTTAGTTGGACCAATCAAATTGATCTATTCAATCTTTAATCTTGACCATCCAAATTTATTCTTATCAACCCGGCATATATTCTCCATCACAACACTATCAACCATACTCTAGCCAAAATGAACAAACTCAACATGTCCACAATGTCTCCCAACAACTTTATCACGAATTTCTCCCAACAAGTCCACAATGTGATCTTCCACTTAGTGTCCATTATAATATAAATGAGGAAGAATTAGGTGATTATAGTGAAGATGATGAAACATACTTCGATGAATCATCTGGTGATTCTGACGATGATGATATTGATGAAGATATGGAAGCAGAAGATCAACTTATCCCACCTGTATTCGATCCACCATTCCACATGAAGAACATCAATCTATCCACCGCAAACCAACCAACTGAATTTGATCACATGTTCATTGACGAAGTCCCAAATTTAGATGGAACTCTTGAAGTTGGAATGAAGTTTCAGAACAAGGATGAATGTGTACATGCAATCAAGCGTTATCATCTAAAACAATCATTGAACTTTGTGGTGCAAAAATCAGATCTAGAAAGGTACGTTATTATTTGTTCACATCCAAATTGTTTGTTTAGATGTAAAGTTTCAAAATGCAAAAAAAATGAATTGTGGGTGATTGGGAAATTGAATGTGCTTCATACATGCACAAATTCTGCACTATCACAAGATCATACAAAGCTCGATTCTAACATGATATGTGCAAGTATAATGCAAGTTATGAGGATGGACCCTTCAATCTAAGTGAAGGTCATTATTGCTCAGATTCAGGCTTTGTATAACTACACAATTAGTTATAGAAAAGCTTGGTTGGGAAAAAATAAGGCAACCGAAAAAATTTATGGCAATCGGGAAGAGTCTTACAATCAACTTCCACGATGGTTATTAGTTATGCAAATGTTTGCTCCAGGAACCATTATTAAAATGGAAACAATCCCAGCTTATAATGAACATGGTTTGATAAATGGGATGACAATCTTTCATAGACTATTTTGGGCTTACGTTCCATGCATATATGCGTTTAAATTTTGCAAACCAATTGTACAAGTTGATGGAACTTGGTTATACGGCAAGTATAAGGGAACTCTATTGGTAGCAGTTGCACAGGATGGGAATGACAATATCATTCCAATTACTTATGCTCTTGTGGAAGGTGAGACAAAAGAGGCTTGGAGTTTCTTTTTGAGAAATTTGAGATCACACGTCACTCCACAAGCCAACATTTGTTTGATTTCAGATAGACATGAATCTATCAAAAATGCTTACAATAATCTGAGTAATGGGTGGCAACATCCTCCGTCAAAGCATGTGTTTTGCGTCCGACATATTGCACAAAATTTTGCAAGGGAATTTAAGGATAATGCTTTGAAGAACAAGGTTATTTCTATGGGTAATACTTTAATTCTTACTTCTTATCATTAATTAAAAATTAAATTATGAAGTTTTATAATTAGTGTAATAATGCATTGTCTGTTGTTTCAATACAGGTTACTCAATCAATGAGTCTACATATCGATACTACCGCAGAGAAATTGGCATCGTAAACCCAGAAGCTTTGAAATGGTTAGACAATATACCGCGACAAGATTGGATTCAAGCATTTGATGGAGGTAGCCTTTGGGGTCAGATGACCACCAACCTTGTGGAGTCGATGAACGCAGTATTAAAAGAACCACGCAACCTTCCCATCACTGCTTTGGTCCAATCAACATATTATAAAACAGGTACACAATTTTCAACCATGGCAAAACAACACACATCAATTTTAGCTTCTGGTCAGATATAGACAGAAAAATGCATGACTTTTATGAAATCGGAAATACGTAAATCAAATAGTCATAGAGTCAATAGTTTTGATCGAAGCAACCACACTTTCATGGTCCACGAGACAGTAGTTCCAAAAGAAGGGCGACCAATTGGTCATTTCAGTATAAATCTTCCTAACAAGTGGTGCGATTGTGGAAAATATCAAGCTAAACATATGCCTTGTTCACATGTGATAGCAGCATGTTCTAGCATCAAATATGATTAGTGGAGCCTTATATCCGATGTGTACAAGGTGGAAACAGTACTTAAAGTCTACAGTGAAGCGTTCCAACCGATATCAAACGAAGGATATTGGCCACAATATGAAGGTGTTAAGGTGTGTCACAATCCACTAATGCGAAGAGTCAAGAAAGGTCGCCCAAAGACCAAGCGCATTAGAACAGAAATGGACACTACGGATAGAGTCCCAAGAAAGTGCGGATTATGTCGGGTATCTGGTCATACTAAAAAACATTGTCCAAACGCTGCTGACACATCTACTCAAAATTGATGTATTTTTTTTCTTTTAATTTAATGTAATTTTATTTTATTAATAGAATTTTCTTTTTATTATTATTATTGTTTTTTTATTATAATAATTATTAAAAGTTATATAATAATATTAAATTAATTATTTTAATTATTTATAACAATAATTTGTATTTTTTAATGTTATAATTATTTTTAAAATATTTAATAATAATAAATATAATATATCTAATAATAAATAACAAAATTCAACAATAAAAGAATATATAATATTAAAATAAAAGTATTTTTATTTTATTAAATAATAAAAGTATTTTTATTTTATTAAATAATAAAAGTATTTTTATTTTATTAAATAATAAAAGTATTTTTATTTTATTAAATAATAAAAGTATTTTTATTTTATTAAATAATAAAAGTATTTTTATTTTATTAAATAATAAAAGTATTTTTATTTTATTAAATAATAAAAGTATTTTTATTTTATTAATAGAATTTTCTTATTATTATTATTATTAAAATTATTATTATTATTATTATTATTATTATTATTATTATTATTATTATTATTATACCCATTATTATTATTATTATTATTATTATTATTATCAAAAAAAAAAATACGTAGTAGGAGGTCGCATCCCCAGGATGCGACCATGTCTTGAAGAAAAAAAAAAAGGCCTTTCAGGAAGTCGAAGGTCCAGGATGCGACCTGCTACTGAAGAAAAAAAAAAGGCCTTTCAGGAAGTCGCAGGCTCAGGATGCGACCTGCTACTGATGCCAAAAAGTAGGGCATTCTGGTATTTTGTTTTAGAACTAGGGCAGATTGGTATTTAAAAAAAAAAGGGATTTTTAAATAAAATACCCAAACTTTTTATGTCATAAGACTTCAAAATGAGAGTAATTACACCTTTTAACTTTTCATGGTACAATAATTTTAGAAATTTAAGATGAGAAAAGAATTAGATATTTTGAATAGAATTTTTTAAAAAATATATTTTTTTTAAAACCTAACTCTATTAAAATTCTAATTTCATGAAATACAATCTTATATTATGAAATTTATTTATTTATTTTGTTTGTTCAATTGTTATTTTTGTATAATTGTATGAAGGTGTTTTTTGAAAAATTGTTTTATTATATGTTCTTGAAAGATTGTTGCCATTGTATATTTAAATAAAATATTATATTTTAAATGTGATTTTGTAAAGATGATTGTTAAGAATGAATTATTTTTATTGTATGTATTTGAGATGAGCTTATGCTCCACATGCATAAGTCTTGTATTCCAGAGTAAATTACTCGAGTGAGCTATGCGTCCCATATAGATGGGTCTTATACCCCACATGAGATGAGTTTTATTTCCTCAAGGATGATTTTGTACCTCATACTAGATGAGTTAATGCTCCATACGATGAAATAATATTCATTAAGCGGAAGTAGTACATCTCAATGTAACAATATTATAGATGTGAAGTATTGTAGATTTTATGTAGATTTGTTTATATTAGTTATTGAAAGTAATTAGTAATTATAAAAATATTATTTGTATTTTTAAAGAATATTTTTGGAAGAACGCATGTGTCATAGTTGATATTTCTGATTATCGCACCAGTTGATAATAATACTTCTTTTAAAATTGTATGTATTATTTACTGGGATTTTGTATCTCATTAAAGTGTTGTTTTCAGAGCCTAAGACTTAGACCATTGAGGACGTTGACAACTGAGATGTCCTGTCTACTTTGAGAATAGTAATTTCATTAGATTAAGTTAATAGATCAAGAATAAGTAGACATAGTGTCTACATCATATTTTATTTCGGAATTAATTATTAAATATCCAATTTTAAATATTTTGATAAAATAATTTTTCAGTTGGAAGAATTTATTTAAAGAATTTACTCTATTATTTGTTTTAGACAATTAATTATTTATTAATAGTATCTTACTCTCTTATATAAATATAAATTTTTTTGTTATCATTTCAATTATCAATTCCACGTAACTAGACATTACACACAACGTCCTCCAATAGCTTAGGAAGCACCACCACTGGTGTATGTAACAATCACGTTCTTGTAATTAGAAGCAGCAAACAAGACGAAATAGAAACTCGAAGAAATATGAGAGACGGAGTTGCTAAAAATTATGGACCCTATTATACAGCCTATACCTTATAAGAGAATCCAACAAATCTTTAAGAAGTTTTGTCATCTTTGGATGCAGATTTATTGCAAGAAGCAATAAATGATGAAATGGATTCTCTAGAGTTTAACATGACCTCACATTTTATAGACTTGTCTCATGGTTGCAAATCAATAGGTTATAAATGAATATTAAAAAAGAAACTAAAACACAATGAAATGATTGATAAATACAAGGCTCTCTTTGTAGCCAAAGGTTTTAGACAAAGAGAAAATATAGATTTCTTCAACACCTGTTCACCAGTCACTAGAATTACATCCATTAGGGTACTCATCTCACTTGGTGGTACACCAAATGGATGTTAAAACGAATTTTTTTAAATGGTGACTTAGAAGAAGAAATCTATATGGAACAACCTGAAGATTTTGTAATTCAAGGACAAGAAGACAAGGTATGTAAGTTAGATAAATCATTGTATGGTCTTAAACAAGCTCCTAAGAAATGGCATGAAAAGTTTGATAAATTGGTTATATCGAATGAGTTTAAAGTGAATGAAAGTGAACTTGCTTGCACACCATATGATCTAAGTTTGAAAAGGTGTCGAAGAAATCCCACGTAACTAAACATTTGTTGGAACATAGAGTATGTTATTGTGTGAATTTAAAAATTTGTTGAAGTCCCACATTGGAAAGAAATATTTTTTTTTGTAAATTCAAGTGCAAAGAAACATGTTTTCCAAAATTCAAGGCCCACATTGGAAAAAAATATTTTTTTTTAAATTCAATTGGAAAGAAACAAGTTTTTTTAAAATTCAAGCCCCACATTAGAAATAATTCTTTTTTGAAGTCCCACATTAGAAAACTCTCATATTTTGAGTAGTTTTCAACTTTGTAAATATTAAAGTCCCACATTGGATAGAAAACATATGTGAGTTTGCATCCATCACTATATAATGAGTTTTAAACTATTGTGAAAAGTATACCAAAATTGGATGCATTTCTCAACTTTCTCTTTTCTCTCTTTTCTATTATGCTCGCCTAATTTACGAGCCACTTCTCCCCATTCTTTTTGTCCCTTCGATATTTTAAAGTGGTTTTGTACTGTTTGCCTTTCGTTTTAGAGCGGTTTTTATGTCGTAGTCCCTTTGTTTTTTAGAGAGGTTGTTTTTCCGTAGTTCCTTCGTTTTTTTTAGCAGTTGTTATGTCGTAATCCCTTCGTTTTTAAGCGGTTGTTATGTCGTAGTCCCTTTGACTTTTAGAATTATTTGGTATCGTAGTCCTATCAGTTTTTAAAGCGGTTATTATGTCGTAGTTATGAGTGGTCATAGTACCATATTGCGCATGAATTTAATCATCATATTGAGAGTGGCTTTAACTGCCATATTAAGGGTGTAATTCTAGAACAGTTTTCTACGGTGCAGTCGAACTCATATAAAGTGAATCTGGACTGTTTTATCTCGGGGACTTCGTGGTTGATAGTTTGTCTTGCACAATTTGGACAGTTCTGTGAAATATCTTAATGAGAGAGACCTAATCCGCAACTCAACCCAGTAATATCTTTGGTGGCATAAATTGTGATTTTTAAATAGTTTTCTGAAATTCAAAAACAACAATTTTAATACGTTGCTTTCTACCATGTCAACCAAAGAGATTAATGGATTTGGTTATGTTGCCTCTTATTTCAATAAACTATTTCAGTTTGAAGCAAACAGAAAAAGATAAGAAAGCTGGAGAATTAAACCGTGAGAGAATAATGATAAGAATTATATGCTTAATGGACTTGTGATGATCTGTATAACTACTACAATTCCAGCAATACTGCTAGAGATGTTTGAGATGCTTTGAATAAGTATGTTGTGAGCTACTACTCAGAGCATCAAATAACCGATGACAGATCCATGGAGGCACACTCCCGTAAAATTCAGAAGATAACTCATGAGATCATCTATTAAGGTAGGTCACTCATGACATATTTAAATTAAATGTTTAAATATAATATGTCTCATTCTGTTTGAATGTTGAAATCAATAAAATGTCTTTTTATGCTTACATGTTGTGTGGTTTTAATTTTGACATGCTAGATTATGTGATGTGAACACATCTAATTTTAAACTTAAGTAACTTAAGTTTAATTCCAAAGTTATATTGAAATGATTTTGAAAAATGTGATTTTTGTAGTCAAGCTAAAATTACAAAGAGTTCACATAAATTTGTAGTTAGAGACTCATTGTCTTTAGATTTATTACACTTTGATATATGTGAACTAATGAGACGTTAACAAGAAATGTAAAATAAAAGTGAAACGCTTGATAGTTTAAGGATCTTTATAACTGAAATTGAATCTGACGCTTGACAACTAGTTTAATAAATTTTATAAATTGTCTGGAATTATACATGGAACAACTGCACCATAATTGCTTGAAGTAAATGGTAAATTTGAAAAGAAAAAAAAAGGAATATAACTTTTATTGAACTAGTTGTAGTTAGTATGCTTAACTCTAGTGATGCATCTCATATGGTGTCCGGAAAATATATTGCTTATTTGTTATGTTTTGAATATTTTTTGAATAGAGTTCCTAAATCAAAAAATATAAAATCTCCTTATGAGATAGTGAAGAAAATACAACTGAACTTGTCTTATTTTCAAACTTGGTGTTGTCTGAATTAGGTCAGAATCCCCGATCCCAAGCGAATTAAACTCGCCAATAAAGCCTATGAATGTGTATTCATTGGGTATGCAGTAAAGAACAAAGCATATAGGTTTTATAACCTAAATGAAAATGTGAACATATAGTCCAATGATGTTGACTTATATGAAAATAAATTCTCTTTCAAATGGAGAAATAGTGGGGACAACGAACCAAGTCACGTTCCTGTTAAAATAAGCACTGAAAGCAGCAAACAAGGTGAAACAGAAACTCGAAGAAGTAAGAGAGTCGTAGTTGCTAAAGATTATGGATCCGGTTATACAACCTATAATTTAGAAGAGGATCCTGCAAATCTTAAAGAAGCTTTTTCATTATTGGATACAAATTTATGGCAAGAAGTTATAAACGATGAAATGGATTATCTAGAGTCTAACAGGACTTGACATGTAGTAGACTTGCTTCCTGGTAACAAAGCAATATGTTGTAAATGGATTCTAAAAAGGAAACTAAAACCTGATGGAATGATTGATAATTACAAGGCTCGCTTTGTAGCCAAAGGTTTTAGACAAAGAGAAAATATAGATTTCTTCAACACCTTTTCACTGGTCACTAGAATTACATCCATTAGGGTAGTCATCTCACTTGTTGCTATTAATAACTTGGTGGTACACCAAATGGATGTTAAAATGACTTTTTAAATGGTGACTTGGATGAAGAAATCTATATGGAACAACCTGAAGGTTTTGTAATTCAAGGACAAGAAGACAAGGTCTGTAAGTTAAATCATAGTATGGTCTTAAACAAGCTCCTAAGAAATGGCATGAAAAGTTTGATAACTTGATTATATCTAATGATTTTAAAGCGAATGAAAGTGACAAATGTATTTACTATAAATCTGAAAATGACATTTACACTATCATATGTCTCTATGGAGACGACTTACTTATATTTGATTCAAACATTCATGTTGTAAATATTGTGAAATCATTGTTGTGTAACAACTTTGATATGAAAGTCCTTAGAGAAGGGAATGTAATCCTTGAAATCAAGATTACTAGGTTAGAAAATGGAATCTCTTTGGATCAGTCTCACAATATTGAAACAATCCTAAAGAAATATAAATAATGTAAACCTGCTTGCATACCATATGATCTAAGTGTGAAACTTTTCAAGAACACTGGTGAATATGCTAAATAAACTGAATATGCGAGCATCACTTGCAGCCTCATGTATGCCATTGATTGTATAGACCTGACATTGCCTACGTCATGGGACTGTTGTGCAGGCTTACCAGTAGACCTAGTATGGAATATTGACATACTATGGGAAGAGTCATGAGATACCTGAAAAGGACCATGAGTCTTGGATTACATTATCAAAGATTTCCTACAGTCCTTGAAGGATACAATGATGTTGATTGGAACATTTTATTAGATGACTCAAAAGCAACCACTATATTTTAGTATAGTTAGTGGTGTTGTATCTTGGAAATTGAATAATAGACGGTATTGGCCCATTCTATTATGGATTCTAAAATGATAGCACTAGCTACTACTAGTAAAGAAGCGAGCTGGTTGAGATGCTTGCTAGTTGAGATCCCTATATGGGAAAACATATAACACATGTGTTGATCTACTATGATAGTAGCATGACTATTACGATGATTGAGAATCATTATTACAAGGATAAGAGAGTTATTTTCTAAATGATTTGTTATAGTGGATCATATATGCACTGATGAGAATTTAGCAAATCCTTTTATGAAAGGATTAGCTAGAGAGAAAGTCATAAATATATCCAAAAGAATGAGACTAATGCCTATAGAGTCACTCATGATGGTAACCCGATCTAAAAGACTGGGGATACTAAGAATTAGGTTCAATGGGTAATAATAAGTCGTGAAGTGATATGAGATGAACATGCTATTATAAATTAGAGAAACATGATTCCTGAAGCGATGATAGGATGAGATAATAGAAACTCCTAATGAGATCTATACTCTATGTGGGTGGAGTACCTAGCTACATGAGTACTCTTGATAGACTCACCCATGTGAATGTGGAAGTGGGCCCGCTTCCTATAAAATTTTGAGGTAGAATTCCTAAAGCGTTCACTATACTGGAATACACGTGCAGTGCCATTAATGCATGGGCTTTTGAGAATACACCCTATGAAAAAAGTTGTGTGTGAGTTTGATGTCAGAGATAGAGTTCAAGACTACGAGTCACTCTTGTTGAATCTGAATCTTACTCACTATGCAAACGTTCAAATCAAGAGACACCTTTGTATATGCACATTCTTATAGAAGTGTTTGACGCTATTTTAGAATTTTTTTTTTTTTAAATTCAAGTGGGGGATTGTTGGAACATAGAGTATGTTATTGTGTGAATTTATAAATTTATTGAAGTCCCACATTGGAAAGAAATAATTTTTGTAAATTCATGTGGAAAGAAACATGTTTTTTAAAATTCAAGTCCCGCATTGGAAATAAATATTTTTTGTAAATTCAAGTGAAAAGAAATATGTTTTTTAAAATTCAAGTTCCACATTAGAAATTTTTTTTTTTTTGAAGTCCCATGTTGGAAAACTCTCATATTTTGAGTAGTTTTCAACTCTGTAAATATTAAAGTCTCACATTGGATAGAAAACATATGCGATTTTTCTTCCATCACTATATAATGAGTTTCAAACTATTGTGAAAAATACATCAAAGTTGAATGCATTTTCCAACTTTCTCTTTTCTCTCTTTTCTATTCTGCTCGCCTAATTTACGAGTCACTTCTCCCATTTCTTTATGTTCCTTCAATGTTTTAAAGCGTTTTTGTACCGTTGTCCCTTCGATTTTAGTGCGGTTGTTATGTCGTAGTCCCTTTATTTTTTAGAGCGGTTGTTATGCTGTAGTCCCTTCGTTTTTTTTTTTGAGCGATTGTTATGTTGTAATTCTTTTGGTTTTTAGAGCGGTTGTTATGTCGTAGTCCCTTCAGTTTTTTTTTTAGTGGTTCTTATGCATTGTCCCTTTGATTTTTACAGCGGTTTGGTACCATAGTCCTATCGGTTTCTAGAGCTGTTATTATGCAGTATTTATGAGTGGTCATAGTACCATATTATGAGTGACTTTAATCGTCATATTGAGAGTGACTTTAACCGCCATATTAAGGGTGTAATTCTAGAACGGTTTTTCTACGATGTAGTGGAACTCCGATATAGTGAATCTGGACTTTTTTTATCCTGGGAACTTCGTGGTTGATAGTCTGCCTTGCACAATTTGGACAGTTCCCCGAAACGTCTTAAACAGAGCGACGTAGTCCGCGATTCAATCCAGTAATATCTTCGGTGGCATAAATTGTAATTTTTAAATAGTTTTCTGAAACTCAAAAACATGTGTATACTCCTAGGTTTTAACATTCATCCCTACTCTAAGACACATTTCCTCATCACTTTTAGCAAGGCCCTTCGCACCACGCTGCCCATGGACATGGCCTAGTAGAGGCGGTGATGCAACATGACCAACAGGGTGATGAACAAGAGGACGATGACCAATATGGAGAGGAAGGGGACCACAATCTAGAGGACGGGGAGAACAATGTTAGGGATGCAAATAGAAAATCTATCATTCATCCTATTGAAAAAGGATATGTTTCACTTTCTTATAATTAATTTTCACTTCAATGTTCAATTTTATTTCATTCTGTTTTAAAAAATTGTAGCATTAATACTTCGCTTTGTCTTGTTATCTTTTAATTCATGGTGTAATAACACCGAAGATTTATGTCTTATTTTTTCTTTATTAAAAAAATGATATATTTAGTTAAAAAATACATGGATTTCGTTGACCCTTTTATATGTATATTTTTATAGAAAAAATATACAAATTAGTCACACAAATTAATTAGATATACTACTTTGTTCTTATTGATTGTATACGTTTTAACTACCTCTAGATGAAATGAATCTTCATTTTAAGTACAATTTTCATGCTATATATTTGCTGTTATCAAAATAGTACTAATTATATCCTTCATTTTTCATCTCTACCATGCTACACAACGTATCCATTCTTATTTACTCAATAAAATACATCAATGGTGTTACATTTTTAATTAATTGTATTCTAAATATATGAAATAAAACTAGTGTTCTTTTTTGTAGGTTTAACCTAGGTAGATCCTTTAATTGGCTTTGATTTATTGATAAGGAAATTTTGCAAAAATGAGACCCCAATATAATGCTGCATTTGAAATGATAAACTTAAATTTGAGATGGAGATAGAAAATTAGAAATATTACTCTTACTCCATTTGGAATCTCTGTTAGATAACTTGTACTTTAAGTAAAGCAATAGTTGAATGTAGTAACTAACTAATCAATCAATTAGTTAGTTAGATTGCACTAAGAATGTCTAAGAACAACTCATGTATAAATAAGATTATCAATCTATTCAATAAAGAGGTCTTACCATTTATTCAGTAATACATTTTTTTTTTGTTTTCTTGCACTTGAAGTAACAGCTTGATAAGCTAATAGTTTAAAGAGTCCAAACTCATTTAATGAAATATTGGCAGCATTAAAAACTTTAGAAAGAGACAATCCAAAAATTTACTAGCAATTGGTGTGTTAGTTTTGTATGACTTTTAGTAGCAGCTATGGCCATCATGTATCTCTTTCTCATTTGTGTTTTTCGATTAACGCCTAGCAATGTTACCGCTGTTGCGATTAGGCATACTATTCAAAAGCAGTTCTGGGCTAATTACTTCTGCTATAATGAGGTCACTAAAGATGATCGAAAAATATGGTGGGATTCATTTAAAGTAAGACATGTAATTGATTTATGGTGATTTGGTTGTTAAGTGAATGCTCCTATATATCAAATTATTATTTTTATGGTTTATTTTCATAAATTTGTTTCATAGGATCCCCGTCATGAAAGTGAAATAGAAGACATATATTTCACAAAGGCAAGGAAAAAAACAAACCCAAATGGATGGAGGAAGACGCATGGAAAGGATCTTCTTGTTCGTTGGGAAGGTGAGAATTTTAAGAAGCTCTCAACTCACTACGGGCCGTAAGGATCATCACAACATTTGTATTCATCAATCCACATTTGTATTGCATAATTCATTATCATAAACTGTATATTGTTAGTCTATCTGGTATCTTTTTGGCAATATATAATAACCGTCTTTTCAGCCATTTTTAGGAATGTTTCAATTGTTGTATTTTTTTTTTCTAAATAAAAGGCTACATTTTTAAAATATTGCTTAAAAAATTTAACATTAATGAAAATTTTTGCGGGATGAATTCTTTCAAATGTATTTGTAAATATTATTTTTTTATGTTCTCACTACAAGAAAACATTTGTATACCTACGGAAAATTAGCCACGGATCATCATCCGTGGGTAAATTAATTGTTACCCAAGGAAAAACAGTGTGTATTGTTGTATAAAATAATTTTTTTTTAATTAATTACCACGGTAATTCCGTAAGTAAAATTAAAAAATCCGTGGGTAATGAAAAAAAAAAATACAATCCTAACTTAAATTTTGCCAAAAATTTTCGTATTATTTTTACTACAGCTTATCCGTAGGTAATGTATATTTTTTAGAAAAAAATACTGTTGAATTTTTTTAAAAAAGGTCCCCAACTGATTGACCCAAAAGGTCATCACTAAATTAATTTTATCAAGGGATGTTAACATACAATGAGGCTGCCTTCTAAATGCTTCCAGAACATGATCAGACCAACCCCATTTCTTAATACCCAGAAATTGTATAAGCTAAACCCAGAAATCGTATGAGCCCTAAACCCTTCTTCCCTTCTTCTTGTCCGAATCGTATGAGCTCTAAGCCCTTCTTCCCTCCCTTCTTATTGTCCGAATCGTATGAGCCCTGAGCCCTAAGCCCTTCTTCCCTCCCTTCTTCTTGTCCGAATCGTATGAGCCCTAAGCCCTAAGCTCCTCCGCATCCCAAAGCCCTTCTCGTTCCTCCGCATCCCAAAGCCCTTCTCGTTCGAGCTGCTTCGCTTCGCTCCTTCTTCTTGTCTGAACCCTCCGTATCCTTGCTTCGCTCCGCCGTGATGATCGCTATCTCTTAAGGTAAGTTATCTTCCTTAATATCTTTTCATTTTCTGAAATCAATTTTTACTGAAATCGAGTCTTACTGAAAAAGCCCCAATTTGTATTGAAAACCCTAACCATAGAGTACAATGGCTGCTTCTTTCTCGAACCAATCTCTGTTACTTGGTTGCTATTCATGTTCAATTAGGATAGTTAGGTACTGTGTTCATGTTTAACTGTTGCATTTTTATTGTTTATTTACATCTTGATATTAGGTATTGTGTTCAGTTTCATTGTTTATTTACATGTAGTTGTTATGTGAGTTAACTGCTGAATCTGAGAACTAATGGTGAGTCTGAGAGAACTAATGGTGATAAAACAAGTTTCTATTGTTATTTTTTGTTACTTGATTTCTAGCATGTGTTAGTTCTTGTTCCATCTAATTAAGCCTAATCCTGCTTGATTCAAGTTGTTGAATATATGCCTGGAAAAATAGAATAGAATGAATGGACATATATATATAATTCATAAGTAAAGATACCTATGAAAAATGCTTGATTCTGGCTGCCTCTCTATTCTGGTTGCCTCTCTATTCTGGCTGCCTATCTAATTATTAATTTATTTTTACAATTTTTTCTTTGTTCTCTGAATAGCGATAATGAAGATCAAACATAAAGACTTGGATATTCATCCCAAAAGTAAGTAAGACTTGGATTTCATTTGCTTCTGTGAAAAATTTACATTAATTTGTTTATCATGATTTTACAGCACCTTCTCTTACTCTATTGCTTATGTTCTCTATGTATTCTCATTCTTATGTTCTTATAGAGTCTGTCAAGTCAAAGAATTTCAAGAAACATCGAAAGCAAGGGATTGCAGTCCAAACAACACTAAACAAGTTGACAAACAAAACACCACTTGAACCTGAACCATCATCTCCGATTAAGAATTCGCCTAAAGATGATTTTGGTGATCTCTTTCTTTTGTTCGGCGACAATGATCCTTCGATATCAAAACATGGTAAGCTGACTTGATTTTCTCTTCACCATTTGATGTAATACTAGACAAGATATTTTGTAGAAATTCACTTTCCCTTATGTAATATTTTATCTACGGAGTTTGGATTTTATTTGCTTATGTCAAAATTAACATTCATTTATCGCCTATTGTGGCAGATGGAGTTGAAGGGAGGACAGTTCAACCTGAAGATGATGAGGACTGGTATTCCCAGTTTGATGAAAAAAACGACAAAAGCCTGCTTGGGGAAGACTTCCCTTTTTTTAATATTCCGATATTACCTCTTGATCGTAAAGTGAGGCCTCCTGCTTTGTCACCTTCTGAATTGTCACCTGATTTGTCACCTCGTGATTTGTCACCTCCTACCAAAAAGTATATATCTGAAGGTTATAAAAAAGGGGATCGCATCTTCTGCTTACATGATCATAATGAGTGTGTTGCTGAACATTTGGGATACCGCGATGGTGATCGTATATCAAGACGCCGTAAGCTGACCTGACTTTCTATTTTAAATTTGATGTATTAAATACTAATTATATATGCCATGAATCAAATCTTGGGATATGTTCTTCAGAAGTTCATTGATGGCTGCCTCTAACATTGACATGAACTGATCTAATATCCTAACTTCATAATTACAAGCAAATGCAAATGTAGTCTTGAATCTTATGATGTATTTGTGTGTATGTTGGCTTTCAAGTACATCTTTGAGCAAATTTAATTATTTCTAGCATTCTTTTATTGGCATAGGTCATGGAAGTTCGAAAGTTGAAATGTATATTAATATTCCTAATCTCTCTCTATCTCTTGGTGATTTATATTTTGATACCTCTGTTTCTCACTTTTCTTCTTATGATACTACGTTGATAAAACTCCTATTATCTCTGCAGATTTCAAATATTTCGATGATGATTATTTAAAGAAGGTATTGTGTTCTGCAATGCACTTTTAACTTTTAGTCACTATGCTTTGATTAGCACAACAATTATATACTATTTAATATGGTTGTATACGATGTGTTTTTTTTTCAACCAAAAGAAATTGTGTTTTTGTCTGTTGATTTTAAACTTTTAACTTACCACTAGAATCAACATGATGGAACACAATTTTATCATTTGTATTTCTTAGAAAATTAATTTGATTATGTTAAGTAATTTGATTATGTTAAATCATTTTCTATTTGAGTAGGAAACATATCAAGGTAAGTTGCAACAAGCTTCCAAAAATGGGGAAGCGTCTAGTAGTTGTAGCCAAGTGGTTAATGCGGAAGCTCGCTTAGACATGTGGGTCCAATCTGTTGGGGGGAAGAATAAAGGGAGGATCTATGGTGCTGGAGATAGATCCTCACTTTATAGACCAGGTGTCGCAAGTCTAGTCCCAGATTCTCGTCCATCTAGAGGTTGTGTCAATGTCTTGTCTCAACACTCTACCGAGATAGCTGCACAGATAGCAGCATTCGAGGAGCGAGCAAAAGCGGCAGAACACGAGGCACGAGAGGCGCGGGAGGAGCTAAGGAAAGCAGAGCAACATCGACAAGAGGATGAGCAACGCACTAAAGAGCTCCAGATACAGCTAGCAACATTGGCAAAAAGTGTTGCTTCCATACAGGCTGAGTCATCCCGTCGTCGTCGTCATCCAGATTATGACGAGGATGAGTCTAACGATGATGACGACGATGAGTAGTACTTATTTCATTGTTAGTTTCGTATAGTAGTACTTTGAAACTTATGGTAGTGACAATATGTATTTTGGTTATGTGTATTTTGAAACTTATGGTTATGTGTATTTTGAAATTTATGGTAGTGACAATGTGTAAGTTATGGTAATGAGAATGTGTATTTTGAAACTAATGGTAGTGCAAGTTGCCCTTATTTTGAAATTTGTGGCAGTGAGGAGGTGTAATTTGAAAATACTATTTACATAATATTTCACTTTGTTTTGACAATGATGTTTAATATGCTTACAATTAATTTTAAATATATATTAAAAATACAGGAAACCGTAAAAAAACAAAAATAGAATTAAAATCATTTTTTCATTACCCACGGACAATTCATGGATAAAATTATCAATATTAAATATAAAATAGTAGACTTGTCACGGATGATCCGTGGGTAATGTAACTTACGACTTTTCCGTCGATAACTATCTACTATTTTACCTACGGCAAATCTATCAGTAACGTTACCCACAGAGACTCAGTGGGTCATATTACCCACAGACAATACTTAGGTAAGTGTGTCCCACAGCTTGTCCGTCGGTAAATATTTTCCTACAAGCGATTTAGCTACGAACTCGTGTCTGTGGGTAATCCGTAGGTAATTTTACGTTACCTATGGACAGTCCGTGGGTAAAGATAAAATTTGCCGTAGGTAATAACAGTTTTTCTTGTAGTGTCTGTAACTTTAAATAACCAATTTTTATTTATAACATTAACTCATTTTCTTTATAAATTTGACATTTGTTTACTTATTATTATTTTTTGGTTGATTGAAAATGTTTAATTTGATATCATATCTGATTTTTTATTATCTATTTATGTCTCTCTTATATCTTTTTCAACTTTTGTAAATTCGATATGCAATTAGCTTTAGTGTTCCGTTAATGAAACTGGTTTAGAATTCACACTGTGACCCTTTATTTTTTGTTTTCATTGTTAAATTGAGTTTCAGAAACACTATTTACATTTGTATGATTTGGGAGTTTTTTTATCATTTTGCTGGCATCCTTAGTAATTAGGAGAAATACATGGCTTAACACTGACCACTAATTGCTAAGAGTAATCAGTACCTCCGCACAAAAGAAGGGTACGAATGATTGAGAAACCTTTTTCATTTTGTTGGATTTTTTTTGTATAGTAAAAACACTAAATTGAATCGTTGGTTTTTATTTGTATATTTGTTTTTTTTTCGAAGTACTGTCGAATTAGTTTCAGGGGGGGAGTAGATCTATTGATTTAGAACTGACAACATTACCAAGTGCCAATCATATCAAAATGACTCCAAGCGATGCAGACTTTCAGGACAGATACATTGTTCAAGAAATAATCAATGAAATGGTTCAAAATAGACCTATTGATACTAAAGGAAAGAAAAGATATATGGCTATTCTTGTTTTCAACCTATACCTTAGGCTAGTTAAAAGGTTATGGAGTACTTTGTATTTTTATTTGATTTAAGAAGTAGAACAACGAGGGAAAATTGAAAGATACATTTTTGTTGAAAAATCAAGGAAAAATATATTTGATTCTCGTTTATTTTATATTATTATATTTATTTTTATTTTATGATTCTGTCATTATTACGCAGTATTACTATTGTAATTTTTGTCCCTATATAAACATATTGTAGTAATAAAATATGAAAGTATTTTGCCTTTTACTTTCTTCATGGTATCAAGAGCTTTTGGTTAGGGTTCCACAATCCAGTGGAGTTTGGGGCTACAAAACTAAAAAGGTCGAACCTTCAACCTTGTGGTTAACAATCACACGCTCTAACCAACTAAGCTAAAGGGTCAACCTGACCTATTTTTTATCTACCTAATGGCACACAATACCCCATGGAAGGAAACCTTTATGGGTAGTGGCGACAACAACAACGATGGTTTGGGTGAAAATTCAGAAGTAGTCAACAACGCCGACAATATTGGTTTAGGCAGTGGCAGCGACCCAGATGGTTGGAATGGTTTATCTAACAATGGTTTTTCCAATTTTTTTTTGGGCATGAGGGAACTTCTAATGCCCTCAAGGTTGAAATCCAAAAATTAATGGAAAAAATTATGTCGAATGCTCTGAAATGGCAAGATTGATAGTAGACGATAAGGAAAAATATGGTTTTATCACAAGAGAGGTGCAAATTCTTGCCACAATTGATTCGAATTACAGGTTCTGGAAATCTGAGAACTTTGTTATTATTGCTTGGATGCTTAATAATATGGATTCAACAATTAGAAAATCTTTTATGTTTTTTCTTACTGCAAAGGAAGTTTGGGAGGTTGTCAAAGAAACATATTCTGATATTCAAAATTCTTCTCATTCTTTCAATCTCAAATCAAGATTGTGGCATACCAAACAAGGAGATAGAGATGTTACTACCTATTATAATGAGTTGATGACACTGTGGAAAGAATCAGATATATGCTATGATGATCATTAGAAGTGTTGTGAGGATAATGTTTTGTTTCTTAAGAGACAGGAGAATAACCGAGTATTCATGTTCTCGGTAGGGCTTAATAAGAGGCTTGATGAAGTCTGAGGCAGAATATTGAGAAAAATTCCATTGTCATCACTTCCGAAAGTGTTTTTAGAAGTTAGAAGAGAAGAGGCGAGACAAGGTGTTATGATGGGTAAGTCACCTTCTGTTGTTGAGGTTGAAAGCTCTTCCCTAGTCACTAAGAATGAAGACAGGAAGAGAGATTGCAAGATGTAAGACCCATAATTTTAAAGTACCATTGATGTATTTTTGGTGTATTTTGGATTTTGGCTCGAAGGCTTTTAAGCCAAAGTTAATAATATTTGGGAGTTTTATAATCAAAAAGATATTTTAATGCCAATTAAAATTTCTCGTCGCTATATAAATTGAATTTAACTGCGATGAATCCTTTACAGAGAATTTAACGCGTTTCGGGTGAAACGGTAATTTAACAAATATCTAGATTTTGAGATATTTGTTAAGTTATATTTATTATATTTATATATGTTTGTTTGGAGGGAAAAAGAAAGGAAAACTAGAAGGAAGGAAAAGGAAAAGAAAATAGTATAAAAGGAAGGAAGGAAAAAGGAAGAAAGGAAAAACAAAGGAAAGAAAAAGAAAGGAAAGAAAAACCATTTTTCCATCGTCTCCTTCCTCTGTCCGCAGCCAATTTTCCTCCTTTCTCCCATTTTCATTTTCGTCGCTTTCCTTTCTTCAAAACTAGTAACCCAAGGTTGGGTGAGAGTTAGATCAAGGTTTTTGCTACTCCACTCTTCCTCTTTGATTCGAAAACGAAGAAAAACGGTTTTTGAGATCCAAACACAAACCCCTCCGTTTCTTCTAGATCCAAGCTTCATTTCTCGAAGAGATAGGCGGAGATTTTACCGGAATTTCTCGCGGAACCGGAAACTCTCGATAAAGCTAACTTTGAGGTAAGGGCTCCTTCCAAACTTTTAGTTTGCATTAGGGACTTATTTGTGGTTGTGTGGGAAGGAATTTGTTAGGGTTAAATGTATCGATTTGGGGAAAAACGAAACTAGTGCGTTATGGGTAAAACCTTAGAGTTAGGTTTTGTTTATAATGATGAATGTTTCGTGGTAAATGAATTTGAAGTCATTGTATATGATTATGAACAAATGAAATTGGTTGTATCTGGGTGTTATGTTGCTTTGATTTGTGTTCGTTGTATTTGGCGTGTTCATACTTGATGTTTGTTAATTGGTGTGGTTGTTGTGAATTATGGTTTGAATGTGAAAGAATGTTTGAATTTGTTTCTGTGGAATTTGAAAACCATTAGAGTAAACGAGTATTAAAAATGGGGAATCTTTTAATACCTCGGTTTACTTAATGTGTATTTGAGGAAAATGTTTAAGTTAACTGGGCGTTGAGAATGGGGAATCTCTTAATGTCTCGGTTACTTAACTATCGTTTTTGAAAATCGTTTCGGTAAATGAGTATTAAGAATGGGGAATCTCTTAATATGACTGTTTGCTTAACGTTTTGTTTTGAAAATCATTAAGTTAAATCGGTATTAAGAACGGGGAATCTCTTAATGACTTATTTAATTAATGTTGTTTGAAAGTCGTTTAAGTAAATGGGTATTAAAAATGGGGAATCTTTTAATATCTGCATTTGCTTAACGATTGTTGTGAATGGAGTCTGTGTATGCTCATGCATTTCATTTGGTAAATTGTGTCGACCCGTGATAGGTGACACCTTGGTAAACTGTACTGACCCGTGATAGGTTGTACGTTTACGATTTACTATTTAGTAATTCGTGTTGACCCGTGATAGGTGACACCATGGTAACTGTACTGACCCGTGATAGGTGGTACGTTTACGAGTTACTATTTAGTAAATCGTGTTGACCCGTGATAGGTGACACCTTGGTAAACTGTACTGACCCGTGATAGGTGGTACGTTTACGAGTTACTATTTAGAAAATCGAGTTGACCCGTGATAGGTGACACCATGGTAACTGTACTGACCCGTGATAGGTGGTACATTTACGATTTACATTTTTGGTGAATTGTGCTGACCCGTGATAGGTGGCACCTAGGTAAACAGTACTGGTCTGTGATAGGCGGTACGTTTACGATTCCCGCTTTTTCTTTTAGTAAATCGTGTTGACCCGTGATAGGTGACACCTCGGTAAACTGTACTGACCCGTGATAGGTGGTACGTTTATGATTTACGCATTTTAGTAAATCGTGCTGACCCGTGATAGGTGGCACCTCAGTAATTGGTACTTTGGCCTACGATAGGCGGTACAATTATGATTTACGGCCCTTCGAGGAGGGTTTTGGTTTGGAATTCCGAGTCCATGCATTTTGGCATATACGCATTGCATTAGGGTGCTTGGCACACGAGTCGTGTTTGATTGAGTTTTATGATTGAGTGATTTGAATTTGATTTATCGTGTTAATTGCGTTGAAAATGCTAAGTGTTATGTGTTGATTATTGTGTGTAAGTATGATGGTTATCGAGATCCCAATTGCCGTGGTAATCGCGTAGAAATTGCTAAGTGTTAAGTTGTGAACTTGATTAGGAATGACTTAGGTTAATTCATGAATTTTTGGAAAAATGATCAGGGAAATCGATTTCCCAATCGATTGGATGAGTTGCAGGAAGTTCACCATTTTGACCTAATCGATTTGCCAATCGATTGTATAAATATATCTTTCAAAATCTTTTAAGAAATCGATTTGGAAATCGATTGGCAGAGAGGCAGGAACTCAGCAAAACTGCCGAAATCGATTTGGAAATCGATTTGGCAACACAGGGACTCATCAGAACTGACAAAATCGACTTAGAAATCGATTTGGTCATGCAAAAACTCAGCAGAACTGACCAAATCGATTTGGCAATCGATTGGCTCAGCAAAAGTCCTTATTTTGAGTTAGATAATCGATTGCTCAATTGATTTATCAATGCTTTGGTCAGTTATGTATTACTTGATGGTTTGAGAACTTCATTTTGAGTTCATTGTTAATTGGCAAGCATTATATGAACTTTTAGCATATGGAAAATCCTTTTAAGGTGCATGCTTAGTTGAAAGGTTATTTTGTGCATTTAAAACTTAAATGTTATGTGTTATCTGTTAATTTCGGTTGGTGACCCTTTACAATTATTGTGGAAATCTGGGCTTTGCCCTCAGATGAGAGTCAGGACGATCCTACCGGTTCGTACCCTACGGACGGGAATGGAGATGGGAACGCGTGATTGCAGTTACATTAGGAGGATCTCACGGGGCGCGTGGAGATACTCAGGGTGTATAGCTTTTTGGTAGGATGATCAGATTAGGATGATGTATAGGAACTAGGTGTCCTTCTTTTTGGATTGGAGTATTTTTAGTTTGGAAAACTGTACTTATACTAATATTGTCAGTTTGACTTTTTACTTGAATGGGTTCCATGTACCATTTGTTGTTGTGTAAATGTTTTGGATTTATAATTGAAGAAACTCTTCCGCTGTTTGTAAATTATAATGACTCAATTATTTATCCAAAGGCATTTTCTGATTTAAATCTTTGTTCGTTTTTAATTACTTTAAAAAAAAAAAATATATACCCTCGCTTTGAAAAACGGGGTGTTACACAAGAAACCATGGTGCGAACATTGCACATGTCCATGGCACACACGTGATACATGTTGGACGCTCCAAGAAAAACTTCTAAATTAGAAGAAAAAAGGAGGAAATGAAGGTCATGCCCTCCAAGTTGGTACCTCTGATCAAGAGAAGCAGTCTCCTTCAAGCCATTCTCCTTTCACCAAGAAACAATTAGATCAATTGTACAAACTCCTTGAGTCTCAAACTCCTTCTTGCTCTATAGCTCAAAGAGGTAAATTTCCAAATACTGTTCTACTTAGTGTCTCTCTCAACTATACTTGGATTTTTTATTTTGGTTCTACTAATCATATGACTGGGGAGTCGAGTCTATTTTCTTCTTAGAGTCCTTGTACAGGTAACCACAAAATTAAAATTGTAGATGGCTCTCTTTCAGCCATTGCAAGGAAATGTTTTGTTATTCTGTCACATAAGTTAACCTTAAAAGATGTCCTACATGTTTCTAATTTATCATGTAATCTGTTATCCATTACTAAATTAACAAATGATATGAAATGTCAAGTTAACTTCTTTTATTCTCATTGCACTTTTAAGGATTTGAGCACGGGAAAGATGATGATTGGCAATGCTAAAAAGGGTGGAAGACTTTATTATCTTGACAATGGACTCGACTTCAAAGACCAACAAAAAACACGTACCTGCTTTGAATCTATTTTTGTTCCTTCTAATAATGATGATATTTTGTTATGGAGTTTACAGTTAGGATATCCTAGTTTTTTCGTATTTCAAACATTTGCTTCCTAAATTATTTTCTAAAAAGGATCCGTCTTTATTTCATTGTGAAACTTATGAATTTTCTAAACATCATCGTTCTTCTTTTTCTACACAACCATATAAATAATCAAAATCGTTTGCAATTATTCATAGTGATGTTTGGGGTCCTAATAGAATAACTTTTATTGATGATCATACTAGAATTTGTTGGGTTTATCTATTGAAAGAAAAATCAAAAGATGGATAGGTTGTCAAAATTTCTTTAAAATGGTGCACACTCAATACCAATCAAGTATTCAAGTCTTCAAAAGCGACAATGGTAAAGAATATTTTAATATACTTTTGTCCAATTTTTTTCTTGCAAATGGGGTTGTTCATCAAAGTTCTTATGTTAATACACCTCCAACAAAATGAAATTATAGAGAGAAAGAATAAGCATCTTCTTGAGGTTGCTAGAGCTTTATTATTTGCTAATAAGGTTCCGAAATATTTGTAGGGTGAAGTTGTTTTAACTACATCATATTTAATTAATCGAATGTCATCTAAAGTTTTAGATTTTCATAACCCTTCTTGATGTTTGTTGAAATTATTTTCATTTGACTAGTGTCTGCTGATTTGTCACTAAAAGTTTTTGGTTGCACTGCTTTTGTTCATGAACATAAACAACTTGACAAACTCGAGCTACGAGTAATAAAATGTGTGTTTACCGGTTACTCTGAACCAAAATCAAAAAGAATTTTTGTAACAATGGATGTTACTTTTGTTGAAAATCAACCATTTTTTATTGACATTCATCTTCATGGGGGAAATTTTAATGAAGATTCATCTTTTACTTTTGGAGAAATTTAGTCACTTGGAGAAGTAAGAAACAACGGGTTGTTGCTCGAAGCAGTGTATAAGCTGAATTTAGAGCAATGGCTCAAGGAATTTGTGAACTTTTGTGGATTCGTAAACACTTAGACAAACTGAAAATGAAAGTTGACTCACCCTTAAAATGGTTCTGCGATAGCAAAACAACAATAAGTATAGCTCACAATCCTGTATAACATGATAAAACCAAGCACATTGAGAATGACAACTATTTTATAAAAGAAAACATTGATGTTGGAATTATATGCCTGCCATTTGTGAATTCCAATCATCAAATTTTTGATATCCTAACAAAAAGTTTGGCATGACCCGATTTTGAGCGATTTATAGCCAAGTTGGGCATGCCATATATCTATGCACCAACTTGAGAGGGGGTGTTGAAGAATCAAGGAAAATCATATTTGATTCTCGTTTATTTTTTTATTATTCTGATTATTTTAATTTTATGATTATGTCATTATTACTCAGTATTACTATTGCAATTTTGTCCCTATATAAATAGCTTAAGGCTATAGTAATAAAATATGAAAGTATTTGTCTGTGACTTTCTTCAATTTTGAATAAAAGTAGATGGGTAATGCACGAAAGAGTTAATTTGTTTGAGTTATGTTGTGGTTTAGTGTTATTCTTTCTATATTCTTTTTATGTAATAGTAATGTTATCCTTTAAATATTAGCTAATTGTTACTTTCATGATCACTTGAGTTCATCCTTCCATTTGTTTACTTACAACTACCTTTAAATGTATATAATGTTATCTTTAATTCAAATTTTTTATGATTAATTTATTAGCTTTATAATTCTTTAAAGTACCTATTCCCTTATAGGCTTATAGTAATAAATTGATATCTTTTTAGTTAACTAAACATGATAAAGAAGGATTGGGTTTGATCTAAATTATTTTCGTCGGTGATTTTTAAAACAGGTAATAAAATATGAAAATATTTGCCTTTGACTTTCTTAAATTTTGAATATAGGTGGAGGAGTAATGCATGAAAGAGTTAATTTATTTGAGTTATGTTGTGGTTTAATGTTTTTCTTTCTATAATATTTTTGTGTAATATTAATGTTATCCTCTAAGTATTGGCTAATTGTTGTAACACCCCGTTTTTCAAAGCGAGGGTATATTTTTTTTTTTCAAAAGTAATTAAACTAAAACAGAGAAAGAGATAAAGAAATGCCTTTGGATAAATAATTGAGTCATTATAATTTACAAGCAGCGGAAAGGTTTCTCCAATTATAAATCCAAAACATTTACATGACCATAAATGGTACATGGAACCCATTCACATAAGAAGTCGAACTGACAATGATAGTATAAATACAGTTTTCCCAAACTAAAAATACTTCAATCCAAACAGAAGGACACCTAGTCCCTATACATCATCCTAATCTGATCATCCTACCAAAAAGCTATACACCCTGAGTATCTCCAAGCGCCCCGTGAGATCCTCCTAACGTGACTGCAGTCAAACGTTCCCATCTCCATTCCCGTCCGTAGGGTACGAATCGATAAGACCGTCCTGACTCTCATCTGAGGGCAAAGCCCAGATTTCCACAATAATTGTAAAGGGTCACCAACCAGAAAATAACAGTTAACACATAGCAATTAAGTTTTTAAATGCTCAAAACAACTTTTCAACTAAGCATGCACCTTAACAGGATTTTCCATATGCTAAAAGTTCATATAATGCTTGCCAATTAACAATGAACTCAAAATGAAGTTCTCCAACCATCAAGTAATACATAACTGACCAAAGCATTGATAAATCAATTGAGCAATCGATTATCTAACTCAAAATGAGGCCTTTTGCTGAGCCAATCGATTGCCAAATCGATTTGGTCAGTTCTGCTGAGTTTTTGCATGACCAAATCGATTTCTAAGTCGATTTTGTCAGTTCTGATGAGTCCCTGTGTTGCCAAATCGATTTCCAAATCGATTTTGGCAGTTTTGCTGAGTTCCTGCCTCTCTGCCAATCGATTTCCAAATCGATTTCTTAAAAGATTTTGAAAGACATATTTATACAATCGATTGGCAAATCGATTAGGTCAAAATGGTGAACTTCCTGCAACTCATCCAATCGATTGGGAAATCGATTTCCCTGATCGTTTTTCCAAAAATTCATGCATTAACTCAAGTCATTCCTAATCAAGTTCACAACCTAACACTTAGCAATTCCTACACGATTACCACGGCAATTGGGATCTCGATAACCATCATACTTACACACAACAATCAACACATAACACTTAGCATTTTCAACGCAATTACCACAACGACTCAAATTCAAATCACTTAATCATAAAACTCAAATCAACCACGACTCGCGTGCCAAGCACCCTAATGCAATGCGTATATGCCAAAATGCATGGACTCGGAATTCCAAACCAAAACCCTCCTCGAAGGGCCGTAAATCATAATTGTACCGCCTATCGCAGGCCAAAGTACCAATTACCGAGGTGCCACCTATCACGGGTCAGCACGATTTACTAAAATGCGTAAATCATAAACGTACCACCTATCACGGGTCAGTACAGTTTACCGAGGTGTCACCTATCACGGGTCAACACGATTTACTAAAAGAAAAAGCGGAAATCGTAAATGTACCACCTATCACGGGTCAGTACAGTTACCATGGTGTCACCTATCACGGGTCAACACGATTTACTAAAAGAAAAAGCGGAAATCGTAAATGTACCACCTATCACGGGTCAGTACAGTTACCATGGTGTCACCTATCACGGGTCAACACGATTTACTAAAAGAAAAAGCGGGAATCGTAAACGTACCGCCTATCACAGACCAGTACTGTTTACCGAGGTGCCACCTATCACGGGTCAGCACAATCCACCAAAAATGTAAATCGTAAATGTACCACCTATCACGGGTCAGTACAGTTACCATGGTGTCACCTATCACGGGTCAACACGATTTACTAAAAGAAAAAGCGGAAATCGTAAATGTACCACCTATCACGGGTCAGTACAGTTACCATGGTGTCACCTATCACGGGTCAACACAATTTACCAAAAACGTAAATCGTAAACGTACCACCTATCACGGGTCAGTACAGTTTACCGAGGTGTCACCTATCACGGGTCAACACAATTTACCAAAAACGTAAATCGTAAACGTACCACCTATCACGGGTCAGCACAGTTTACCAAGGTGTCACCTATCACGGGTCGACACAATTTACCAAATGAAATGCATGAGCATACACAGACTCCATTCACAACAATCGTTAAGCAAATGCAGATATTAAAAGATTCCCCATTTTTAATACCCATTTAACTTAAACGACCTTCAAACAACATTAATTAAATAAGTCATTAAGAGATTCCCCGTTCTTAATACCGATTTAACTTAATGATTTTCAAAACAAAACGTTAAGCAAACAGTCATATTAAGAGATTCCCCATTCTTAATACTCATTTACCGAAACGATTTTCAAAAACGATAGTTAAGTAACCGAGACATTAAGAGATTCCCCATTCTCAACGCCCAGTTAAATTAAACATTTTCCTCAAATACACATTAAGTAAACCGAGGTATTAAAAGATTCCCCATTTTTAATACCCATTTACTTAAACGACTTTCAAACAACATTAATTAAATAAGTCATTAAGAGATTCCCCGTTCTTAATACCGATTTAACTTAATGATTTTCAAAACAAAACGTTAAGCAAACAGTCATATTAAGAGATTCCCCATTCTTAATATACTTTTGACTTAAACGATTTTCTCGCAAAACATTCAGTAAACGAGTCATTAAGAGATTCCCCATTCTTAATACTCATTTACCGAAACGACTTTCAAACAACATTAATTAAATAAGTCATTAAGAGATTCCCCGTTCTTAATACCGATTTAACTTAATGATTTTCAAAACAAAACGTTAAGCAAACAGTCATATTAAGAGATTCCCCATTCTTAATACTCATTTACCGAAACGACAGGTGAGCAACCTTCCCTTCTATCACTTTTTGAAATGAAGCTTGGATCTTGAAGAAACGGAGGGGTTTGTGTTTGGATCTCAAAAACCGTTTTTCTTCGTTTTTGAATCAAAGAGGAAAAGTGGGGTTGCGAAAACCTTGATCTAACTCTCACCCAACCTTGGGTCACTAGCTTTGAAGAAAGAAAGCGACGAAAATCAGAGGAAGGAGATGGAATTTTCAATTTTCCTTCCTTTCTTTTTCTTTCCTTTCTTTTTCCTTTCTTCCTTTTTCCTTCCTTCCCTTTTATATACTATTTTCTTTTCCTTTTCCTTCCTTCTAGTTTTCCTTTCTTTTTCCCTCCAAACATACATATAAAAATATAATAAATATAACTTAACAAATATCTCAAAATCTAGATATTTGTTAAATTATCGTTTCACCAGAAACGCATTAAATTCTCCGTAAAGGATTCATCGAAGTTAAATTCAATTTATTTATCGATGATAAATTTTCATTGGCATCGAAATATCTTTTTGATTATAAAACTCCAAAATATTATTAACTTTGGCTTAAAAGCCTCCGAGCCAAAATCCAAAATACGCCAAAAATACATAAATGGTGCTTTAAAATTATGGGTCTTACATACTGCCTATCACGGGCCCGTACCGTTTATCGAGGTGCCACCTATCACGGGTCTGCACGGTTTTCAAAACGATATTAAATAAATAAGTCATTAAGAGATTCACCATTCTTAATACTGATTTATCTTAATGATTTTCAAAACAAAGCGTTAAGCAAACAGACATATCAAGAGATTCCCCATTCTTAATATACTTTTGACTTAAACGATTTTCACACAAAATATTCAGTAAACGAGTCATTAAGAGATTCCCCATTCTTAACACTCATTTACCGGAACGATTTTCAAAAACGATCGTTAAGTAACCGGGACAATAAGAGATTCCCCATTCTCAACGCCCAGTTAACTTAAACCTTTTCCCTCAAATGCACATTAAGTAAACCGAGGTATTAAAAGATTCCCCATTTTTAATACTCGTTTAACTCTAATGGTTTTCAAATTCCACGGAAACAAACTCAAACATACTCTCACATTCAAACCATAATTCACAACAACCACACCAATTAACAAACATCAAGTATGGACACGCCAAATACAACGAACACAAATCAAAGTCAACATAACACCCAGATACATCAAATTTCATTTACTCATAATCATACACAATGACATTCAAATTCATTTACCACGAAACATTCATCATTATAAACAAAACCTAACTCTAAGGTTTTACCCATAACGCACTAGTTTCGTTTTTCCCCAAATCGATACATTTAACCCTAACAAATTCCTTCCCACACAACCACAGATAAGTCCCTAATGCAAACTAGAAGTTTGGAAGGAGCCCTTACCTCAACGTTAGCTTTAACGTGCGTTTCCGGTACCGCGAGTAATTCCGGTAAAATCTCCGCTCGCAACGCCGCTTCCAAATTAGTTCACTAGCACCGTAGCGTGGTGGTGAGCAACTTTCCCTTCTATCTCTTCGAGAAATGAGGTTTGGATCTAGAAGAAACAGAGGGGTTTGTGTTTGGATCTCAAAAACCGTTTTTCTTCGTTTTCGAATCAAAGAGGAAGAGTGGAGTTGCGAAAACCTTGATCTAACTCTCACCCAACCTTGGGTTACTAGTTTTGAAGAAAAGAAAGCGACGAAAACGAAAATGGGAGAAAGGAGAAAAATGGGTCACGGTTAGAGGAAGAAGATGAAGTTTTGAAATTTTCCTTCCTTTCTTTTTCTTTCCTTTGTTTTTCCTTTCTTCCCTTTTCCTTCTTTCCTTTATATACTCTTTTCATTTCCTTTTCCTTGCTTCTAGTTTTCTTTTCTTTTCCCCCCCCAAACAAACATATATAAATATAATAAATATAACTTAACAAATATCTCAAAATCTAGATATTTATTAAATTACCGTTTCACCCGAAACGCATTAAATTCTCCGTAAAGGATTCATCGCAGTTAAATTCAATTTATTTATCGACGAGAAATTTTAATTGGCATCAAAATATCTTTTTGATTATAAAACTCCAAAATATTATTAACTTTGGCTTAAAAGCCTCCGAGCCAAAATCCAAAATACACCAAAAATACATAAATGGTACTTTAAAATTACGGGTCTTACATTACTCCCCCCCTAAAATTAGTTTCGTCCTCGAAACTATGCGTCGATAAATAGCTCTGGGTGTTGTTCTCTCATCTTGCTCTCCAATTCCCAAGTCGCCTCTCCAGTAATTGGGTTCCAGATCACCTTGACCAACGAAACATCCTTGGTCCTCAACCGCTTAATCTTCCTGTCATCAATTCTCACGGGTGGTACTTCGAACGACAGGTTATCCTTTAGCTGGATTGTGTCTGGTTCGATCACGTGAGATGGATCTGCGAGATATTTCCTCAACTGCGACACATGAAACACGTCATGAATATTGGACAGTATCGGAGGTAATGCAATCCGATAAGCAACCGGCCCAATTCGTGCAGAAATCTGATATGGTCCAATGAATTTCGGAGTCAACTTCTTCGATTTCAAGGCTCTACCTACTCCAGTAGTAGGTGTGACTCTCAGAAATACATGGTCACCCTGTTCGAATTCCAAAAGTCTGCGACGCTTGTCCGCGTAACTCTTCTGACGATCTTGTGAAGTCTTCATTTTCTCCTTGATCTTCCTTACTTTAGCTGTGGTCTGTTGCACCATCTCTGGTCCGACAATCATATTCTCACCGTCTTTATACCAACACAAGGGCGTTTGACACTTGCGCCCATATAAAGCCTCATATGGTGCCATTCCAATACTTGCGTGGAAACTATTGTTGTAAGTGAACTCAATCAACGGAAGTACATCATCCCAACTTCCTCTATCATCTAAAACACATGCTCTCAACAGATCTTCCAAGGACTGATTCGTCCTTTCAGTCTGTCCGTCCGTTTGTGGATGGTAAGCTGAACTCAATCGTAGCTTCGTTCCCAACGCTTCGTGCAATGCTCCCCAAAAATGCGATGTGAACTTCGGATCACGGTCTGATACAATGCTCGATGGTACCCCGTGTAACCTCACAATTTCAGCAATGTAGATCTCCGTTAGCTGATCTACCTTATAGGTGGTCCTTACCGGCAAAAAGTGAGCAGATTTAGTTAGTCGATCCACTATCACCCATATGGAATCATTCTTTCTCCTTGTCTTTGGTAATCCGGTTATAAAATCCATGGAAATGCTGTCCCACTTCCATTCAGGTATATCTAAAGGTTGCAACATTCCAGCAGGTCGCTGATGTTCCACCTTCGCTTTCTGACAAGTTAGACAAGTGGATACATATTCCGCCACATGTTTCTTCATTCCTGGCCACCAATAATTCTGCCTCAAATCCTGATACATCTTTGTTGCCCCAGGATGAATACTCAGCTTACTCTTATGCGCCTCTTCTAGAATCGTTTTCCGCATATCTGTAATGGCTGGTACACAAATCCTACCATTACACCGCAAAACATTATCTGCCCCAATCTTGAACTCAGTCGTCTTCCCTTGTACTATTAGATTCCTCTTCTCTTGAATTAAGACGTCATCCTGAGAATTCGCAATGTCTTCAAGTAATCCACTCGAGATCTTAATCATTCCGAATTTCAAAATTCCCGGTCCGAACTCTACGTTCAAGTGTAGGTCTCTAAAAGC
>NC_021162.2:33913913-33954834 GCF_000331145.2 Cicer arietinum | reverse complement strand
AGGAAAAGCTTTTGGATAAATAATTGAGTCATTATAATTTACAAACAGCGGAAGAGTTTCTCCAATTATAAATCCAAAACATTTACACAACAACAAATGGTACATGGAACCCATTCAAGTAAAAAGTCAAACTGACAATATTAGTATAAGTACAGTTTTCCAAACTAAAAATACTCCAATCCAAAAAGAAGGACGCCTAGTCCCTATACATCATCCTAATCTGATCATCCTACCAAAAAGCTATACACCCTGAGTATCTCCACGCGCCCCGTGAGATCCTCCTAACGTAGCTGCAGTCAAGCGTTCCCATCTCCATTCCCGTCCGTAGGGTACGAATCGGTAGGATCGTCCTGACTCTCATCTGAGGGCGAAGCCCAGATTTCCACAATAATTGTAAAGGGTCACCAACCGAAAATAACAGATAACACATAACATTTAAGTTTTAAATGCACAAAATAACCTTTCAACTAAGCATGCACCTTAAAAGGATTTTTCCATATGCTAAAAGTTCATATAATGCTTTCCAATTAACAATGAACTCAAAATGAAGTTCTCCAACCATCAAGTAATACATAACTGACCAAAGCATTGATAAATCAATTGAGCAATCGATTATCTAACTCAAAATGAGGACTTTTGCTGAGCCAATCGATTGCCAAATCGATTTGGTCAGTTCTGCTGAGTTTTTGCATGACCAAATCGATTTCTAAGTCGATTTTGTCAGTTCTGATGAGTCCCTGTGTTGCCAAATCGATTTCCAAATCGATTTCGGCAGTTTTGCTGAGTTCCTGCCTCTCTGCCAATCGATTTCCAAATCGATTTCTTAAAAGATTTTGAAAGATATATTTATACAATCGATTGGCAAATCGATTAGGTCAAAATGGTGAACTTCCTGCAACTCATCCAATCGATTGGGAAATCGATTTCCCTGATCGTTTTTCCAAAATTTCATGCATTAACTCAAGTCATTCCTAATCAAGTTCACAACCTAACACTTAGCAATTCCTACACGATTACCACGGCAATTGGGATCTCGATAACCATCATACTTACACACAACAATCAACACATAACACTTAGCATTTTCAACGCGATTACCACAACGACTCAAATTCAAATCACTTAAACATAAAACTCAAATAAACCACGACTCGCGTGCCAAGCACCCTAATGCAATGCACCACGACGAATTGGTTTTCGAAATAGTTTTGCAATCCATCGCACTCACACACGCTAATCAATACATAACACTTAGCAATTCCAACACAATTACCACAACAATTCCAATTCAAACCACTCAATCATATACTTGATTCAAACACGACTCGTGTGCCAAGCACCCTAATGCAATGCGTATATGCCAAAATGCATGGACTCGGAATTCCAAACCAAAACCCTCCTCGAAGGGCCGTAAATCATAATTGTACCGCCTATCGCAGGCCAAAGTACCAATTACCAAGGTGCCACCTATCACGGGTCAGCACAACTTACTAAACGTAAACCGTAAACGTACCACCTATCACGGGTCGGGTCTGCACGGCTTACTAAAATAACGTAAATTGTAAATGTACCGCCTATCACAGGCCAAAGTACTATTTACCAAAGTGCCACCTATCACGGGTCTGCACAATTTACAAAAAAGCGAAAACCATAAACGTACTGCCTATCACGGGCCCGTATCATTTACCGAGGTGCCACCTATCACGGGTCAGCACGATTTACTAAAATGCGTAAATCATAAACGTACCACCTATCACGGGTCAGTACAGTTTACCGAGGTGTCACCTATCACGGGTCAACACGATTTACTAAAAGAAAAAGCGGGAATCGTAAACGTACCGCCTATCACAGACCAGTACTGTTTACCGAGGTGCCACCTATCACGGGTCAGCACAATTCACCAAAAACGTAAATCGTAAACGTACCACCTATCACGGGTCAATACAGTTTACCGAGGTGTCACCTATCACGGGTCAACACAATTTACCAAAAACGTAAATCGTAAACATACCACCTATCACGGGTCAGTACAGTTACCATGGTGTCACCTATCACGGGTCAACACAATTTACCAAAAACGTAAATCGTAAACATACCACCTATCACGGGTCAGTACAGTTACCATGGTGTCACCTATCACGGGTCAACACAATTTACCAAAAACGTAAATCGTAAACATACCACCTATCACGGGTCAGTACAGTTACCATGGTGTCACCTATCACGGGTCAACACAATTTACCAAAATGAAATGCATGAGCATACACAGACTCCATTCACAACAATCGTTAAGCAAATGCAGATATTAAAAGATTCCCCATTTTTAATACCCATTTAACTTAAACGACTTTCAAACAACATTAATTAAATAAGTCATTAAGAGATTCCCCGTTCTTAATACCGATTTAACTTAATGATTTTCAAAACAAAACGTTAAGCAAACAGTCATATTAAGAGATTCCCCATTCTTAATACTCATTTACCGAAACGATTTTCAAAAACGATAGTTAAGTAACCGAGACATTAAGAGATTCCCCATTCTCAACGCCCAGTTAAATTAAACATTTTCCTCAAATACACATTAAGTAAACCGAGGTATTAAAAGATTCCCCATTTTTAATACTCGTTTAACTCTAATGGTTTTCAAATTCCACAGAAACAAATTCAAACATACTTTCACATTCAAACCATAATTCACAACAACCACACCAATTAACAAACATCAAGTTTCATTTACCCATAATCATACACAATGACATTCAAATTCATTTACCACGAAACATTCATCACTATAAACAAAACCTAACTCTAAGGTTTTTACCCATAACGCACTAGTTTGGTTTTTCCCCAAATCGATACATTTAACCCTAACAAATTCCTTCCCACACAACCACAGATAAGTCCCTAATGCAAACTAGAAGTTTGGAAGGAGCCCTTACCTCAAAGTTAGCTTTATCGAGAGTTTCCGGTTCCGCGAGAAATTCCGGTAAAATCTCCGCTCGCAACGCCGCTTCCAAATTAGTGCACTAGCACCGTAGCACGGAGGTGAGCAACTTTCCCTTCTATCTCTTCGAGAAAAGAGGTTTGGATCTAGGAGAAACGGAGGGGTTTGTGTTTGGATCTCAAAAACCGTTTTTCTTCGTTTTCGAATCAAAGAGGAAAAGTGGAGTTGCGAAAACCTTGATCTAACTCTCACCCAACCTTGGGTTACTAGTTTTGAAGAAAAGAAAGCGACGAAACTGAAAATGGGAGGAGGAAGAAAATGGCTCGCGGCTGAACTGAGGAAGGAGATGGAAAATTTTAGATTTTCCTTCTTTTCTTTTTCTTTCCTTTGTTTTTCCTTTCTTCCTTTTTCCTTCTTTCCCTTTTATACTATTTTCTTTTCCTTTTCCTTCCTTCTAGTTTTCCTTTCTTTTTCCCTCCAAGCAAACATATATATATAATAAATATAACTTAACAAATATCTCAAAATATCTAGATATTTGTTAAATTATCGTTTCGCCCGAAACGCATAAAATTAACCGTAAAGTATTCACCGCAGTTAATTTCAATTTATTTATCGACGAGAAATTCTAATTGGCATCGAAATACCTTTTTGATTAAAAAAAACTCCAAAATATTATTAACTTTGGCTTAAAAGCCTCCGAACCAAAATCCAAAATACACCAAAAATACATAAAGCACACTTTAAAATTACGGGTCTTACAATTGTTACTTTCATGATCACTTGAAGTCATCATTTCATTTGTTTACTTACAATTGCCTTTAAATGTATATAATGTTATCTTTAATTCAATTTTTTTATGATTAATCTATTAGCTTTATAATTCTTTAAAGTACCTATTCCTTTATAGATTTATAGTAATAAATTGATATCTTTTTAGTTAACCAAACATGATAAAGAGCGATTGGGTTTGATCTAAATTATTATCGTCGGTGATTTTCAAAACTGATCATAAGTTCTAGTTTTAGTTTTGTTTCACTGTTGAGTTCTATTTCTGTTTGCGATTCTATTTTGCATGCAATTCTGTTTGTTTGTTTTGCTCGCTTTTTTGTGGAATTCTATTTTGCTTGTTGTTTGTGGTTATGCTTATGTCGAGTTCTGTTTTTCATTTTTGAGTTTCTGCTTGCGGTTCTATTTCTGCCAAGTTCTGTTTTTGTTTGCATTTTATGTGATTTTGTTTTGCATGCGTTTGTTGTTTATGTTTTGCATTTTTGTTCTGTTTCTATTTGCGAGTTTTCTTGCATCATTTATTTTTGTTTTTATTTTATTATGCACCAAGGTATCAATGAAGATGATGAAAATGATAATGAATTATTTCAAGTTGATGATGAAGGCGATGAATTTGAAGAGGACGACATTAATGACAAATTTGAAGAGGACGATGTAGATGATAAATATGAAGAAGACACACTTGAATGATTTAGATGATGATTTTGGATTATGGTTTTTTGGATGACGTTTTTTTTTATTATGCATGTACCTGATTGAAGCATCAAAACTTCAACCTATATATTTTGCTAGACTCGTACTTTAAGTATTAAACTTTTTTAAATTATGTTTAACCACTACTAGAAATTTCGCTTTTTGCGATCGATTTTTCGATCTCTATTGTCAAAAAATCAGTCGATATTGCTTTTAATGACCGAATCAGCGACCTTTTGAATTTCGTTGATAAACCACTAGTCGCTAATTGTTGCGACCAAATCAGCGACCGACTTTAGTGACTGAATTTATGACCGAATTGGTGACCGATTTTTGAGACTGAATTGTGACTAAAGTTTAAGACTGATTTAGCAACCACTTTGAATAAATTTTCTATGTCATTAGAGACGAAATTTGTGACATAAATTGTTATTTTTATTAAATATTTGGTCACTAATTCCGTCTCTAAATGTTACCTTTTTTTTATAAAAAAAAAAATCCATTATTGCAATGTCTAAAAAAACTATAAAATATATATTTTTAACCTGATTTCAATATCTAAAAAGTTCATACACCAAAATCATTTAAATGCATTAACCATATAAATATATATATAACTAAAGAACATAATATATTTAAGTAATATTTCTAAGTACTCAAAATAATACATATAAAATTTTAGTTTAAACATAATATATTTAGTCATAACAAATAGCAATATATTGGTTCTTCGGATTACTCACTATCTATCTAACTCTTCATCATCATGATCACGAGCATCATTATCACCAATCTCATCATCAAAATCACCAGCATCATGATCACCAATCTTATCATCATTATCACCCATCTCATCTTCATGAGTTTGATCTCTAGTATATGGTATGGGTTTAAAGTTCAAGCTATTCATCAATTGTTTTATCAAGTGATTGTTGCATTCAACTGCTCTATTTGTATTAGCCAATTCCTCTTGAAGTTGATCTCTTTCATTTCTCATTTCTTCAAATTCATTTATTTGTACCCAGTCATTTGATGAAGAACATTACCCACGATAATATGGTCTCCCTAATAATACAGTAGATTCCATTCTGAGACCATATACTCGTCCTCTTTTTATTTCTGCAACCTCACACCACATATCTAATTCATTTGGTGGAGGAGTTCCTTGTAAAGTTGTTTCTTGAGTCAATTCTTCCAACCTACGTTTAAATTTTTCATGTCAACATAAATATAAAACTAATTAATATTTTAAAACACACTAAAATAGAATTAAAAAAATTAATATTATACAATTTAAAGTTGAAAGCTCTTAAATGAACATATTCCGATCTTTTATCAACTCAAGTTTTATCCTTGCCATATTTTTGTGTGTGGAGAAACAAATTGAATGACTAGGAGAGATGTCATTCAATTTCGTCTAGCAACATAATTAAAACTCAATAAAAAAACTTGTAAACATGTAATATTAATTTGCACAATAGAATTGAAATGTACAAAACAAAATTACAAGAATTAATTCACAAAACAAAATCGAAATTTAACACAACATAATTACATTGTGTAAAAGTTAAGAAACAACACAAACATTGAACTACACACACATTGTTTCCAATTTGATTAGTGCATCCATTTCTTTAAAAATTAATAGAAGTTACACACAGTAAAAGCACACACATTATAATTACATATTAACTCATATATAAATTTACGTACAGGTGGTGGGATGGCAAAGGTAATGAAAGAAACAACTAAAACAATCAAAATTACTTGATTTTTGTTCCATGATTAGTTCTGGACCCTTCAGTATCTTCAGTGCTTTCAAACTTACGCCTTTTATTTCTGCTTTAATTTGTAAATTAAAGTGTAAGCACAATAAAATTTGATCAAAAACAAGAAACAAGATGAAAAAAATCAAATAATGCATAATTGTCTCTTACACACAAAAAACAAGAACCATATAATCCACCTATCCCATAGCTTTATGCTAATTGGTTCACAATTCAATAAAAACACCAATAATTAAAGGATTTTCACAATCGGTTGGGGTCAGCAACATGGATAAATCAATACAAAAATGTTATATCATGGATAGAGTTGTCAATTTGACAAGCCCACTAAATGTTGACATCAGCCCACATGTTGTAGGGCAAAAAAAATTTATAATTAAAAAGGCCCCAAAAAAGAAAGCCTCCGCCACTAAAAAAACCCCTAAAACTTTGTGGGCTTAGTAGGTCCACATTATCAAAAAAAAAAATTCAATTTCTTATTTTTTTAAAAAATTTGACAAATGTTTTTTTTTTTAGAAAAATAATTGTTTTCTTAAAATCCACCAATAAAAAAAATTCGATTTTTTTCCGATAAAAAATTATTTACAACTTTTTTGAGAAAAATATATTTCAAAATTTTTTTTTAAAAAAAAAAACTCAAAATTAACAAAATATTTGGGGCCTATAAGCCTCTGAGCCCCCTCCCTTAACCCCAATGAAATAATGGGTCGGGACTTTTAAAAAAGTATTTTATTAAGGGGTCTAATATTAAGGGCTTAGTAAAAAAAAATTTAAATGGAGTCTTGGAGTTTGGGTCATTTTTGCCAGCTTTAATCATGGACCATGTCTAAAAATAGGTCATTTGAGTCTAGATGCCTTTTAGTAGTTCGGCCTATTTTTTTCGTTAGTCTCCCTTTAGCGTTAAACTATTGCACTCTTCTAAAAATATGTGTCTTATTGATACTTCTCTAGGTTTTCTCCCAAAACTGCTTTAGATGTGAGACTCTACTGTCTTTTATTCAATGGAAGTAAGTAGAACTTTCTCTTCAATAATATTATTCCTGGTGCGATTTTCATTGATCATTCATCTAATGAAACATTCTTACCTCTACCACAATAAACTTATCTTGTTAGTGGCTCTTTATCCCAAAATTTAATCCCACACAACACTGAAGATCTTTCATGATGTAAAAGAATGCCCTAAATGTAACGAAAAGTTAAAACCTTGGACTGCGATCTTTCATGATTTTTTGGAAACAACAATCAATAATAATTCCTAAAACATAAAAAAATTGTCAATTCTTGATAATGATTAATGAGAAAGAAAAGAAATCAATTTAAAACAAGTTTAAAGTAGCTAGTGAGCAACTTACTCAACTATAATAAAATTCGGAACCACCACAAACTCTATGATCATAGCATTTGGGCACATGATTCTAGCTTTTTAGTTTGATATTTTATTAGTTTTTTATAGCTTGTTTCTAAAATTTGGGTCGAAAATGAATTATAATTTTATTATTTGCATTTCGACCCTTTCTCGCTCTGTAGGCCATAACTTGAGCTCTAGATATCGGATTTGCACATATGAGCAAGCGTTGGAAAACTAAAATTCAGAGCTACAACTTTCGTGTTGGAATACAATCCCAATGCTGAACTTTACTGGGCCTAAATTGTAGATTTCTTAATCTGGACTTTTGTAATAATTTTGAATAGCGGGTCACTTGTTTTTAAACCCTAAAGCCCAATATCGAGTACTATATATTGGCAGTTTTGTTTCTTTATAAGATTAATCCACGAATTTAGAGTTTCATCAACACCTTTAGAGTCAGGTTACACTGTCAATTTCGCTTCATGATTCTATCTCTGTTTATTTAATTATATTGATATTTCGATTGTTTAAATTGAATTTCAATAGGATCGATTAAATTCATTTGACAGAATTTGGTTTTGGTTTCAAATTTAATTGAATTATAATTTTGCGACGCTTGATCGTTAATTGTAATATTTTGATAATTGTGATGCTTAATCCAGTCAAAGAAACCGAATTCACATAGGATTTATTAATCTTGTTTGATCAATTCTATAGTCAAATAAGAATAGAATCACGAATTAGAAATTAAACTCATTGATAGGTTTGAAACTCTAATAAGTGGATTAATCTTTTTGCTCATCTGTTAAAACAAAAATCTAAAAAACCCCCTTTCTAATTTCAACTTTTAATTCGATTAATATTATTATATCAAAAGTCCTTGCGAAACAACTCGAGTTATTATCTCTATTTACATTTTATCAATTGTATTTGACTCGTGTGCAACATCGGATCAAATTGGCGTCGTTTTCGAGGACTTTTCTGATAACAATATTAACCAGTTTTAGAGTAATACTAACCATCCTAACAATTATTTCTTCGTGTTTTGTTGCTCTACAGGTTGGATAGGCTTGTGCTAGCTCCTAGGAACATTGCTAGTAAAAAAAACCCAATGTTTCAGGCGATTGTCTCGGATTGCCCCGAAATTTCGCCACAAAATCTGAAAATCTTTCGTTTAGACCCTTTTTAAATTTTTTTCAATCAGAACCTTAAGACAACTTGTTGCACCTAATGTCAAATATAATGCATTGTATCACATATCCTGAAGTTACTATACCATTTGAACTTAAATCTAGTTTAATACACTTGATTCCAAAGTTTAATGGTTTTGTAGGTGAGGGTCCCCACAAACACTTGAAGGAATTCCACGTTGTGTGTTCTACCATGAAGCCTCAAGGAGTCACAGAAGACCACATTAAGCTGAGAGCCTTCCCATTTTAACTCCAAGATGCTACAAAGGACTGGTTATACTACCTTCAACCAGGTTCTGTTACAAGTTGGAATGATCTCAAGATATTGTTTCTAGAAAAATTCCTCCCTGCCTCAAGAGCTGCTTCAATCAGAAAAGAAATATGTGTCATTAGACAGATTGACAGGAAATCATTACCTGAGTATTGAGAGAGATTCAAGAAATTAGTGTCAAGTTGTCCTCATCACCAGATTTATGAACAATTGCTCATCCAGTATTTTTATGAAGGCTTGCTACCTATGGATAAAAGCATTTTAGATGCTTCTAGTGGGGGAACACTTGTCGATAAGGCCCTAGAAGCGGCAAGGGCTTTAATTGAGAACGTGTCCATTAATTCTCAACAGTTTACAACTAGAAGCAATTCAATAGTGTTGGCAAGGGGTGTGAATGAAATTCAAGCTTCTTCCCACAAGAATTTAAAAGGTAGACTTGATGAGCTTACATCTTTAGTAAAAAAATTGGCAATAGGTAAAACCCAAGCAGTGGTATGTGGTATTTGCACTTCTCCAGAGCATCCTACATATTCATGTCCTACATTGCAAGAAGATCCAATTGTTGATGCTCCTCAAGCATATGCAACAAATATATACAATCCTCAAGCCAACTGTGATCTGTCATCTAACACGTACAATCCTGGTTGGAGAAACCATCCCAACCTGAAATGGGGGAATTCATCTACACAACAACAACCTAGACAACAGTAGCAGCAAAACATTCCACCACAGCAAAACAATGCACCTTCATTAGAGGATCTCGTTAAGCAGATGGTTGTCTAGAATCTCAAATTTCAACAAAGAACATATTCCACCATTCAAAATTTGGAAACAAAGATTGGTCAACTAGCCACTTCAATTAATCAATTGAAGACTTATGGGTCAAACCAATTGCCTGCATAGTCATTAGTAAATTCAAATGCTCCCAATTTCAGTGCAATTACATTAAGGTATGGGAAAGCTGTTGAAATACCAACGGTACCTGAAATTGCAGTGAAAAATAACAAGGTTGTTGAGGACACTTTGATACCTGAAATTGTTGATGTTGAACAAAATGTACCACTTCCCTTTCCTCAAAGGGCAGTGAAGACTAAGAAAATGGAATAGGCAGATAAGGACAATGAGAGCTTGGATATATTTAGGAAGGTGGAAGTGAACATTCCCCTCCTTGAAGCAAAAAAAAAAAAAAGATTCCAATATTTGCAAAATTTCTAAAAGATTTGTGCACACACAAGATAAGGTTAAAAGGTAATGAAAGGGTAAACATGGGGAGAAATGTTTCAGCCCTCATTCAGCCCATGCCTCAAAAATGCAAAGATCTAGGAACTTTTTCCATTCCATGTACCATAGGCAATAGTCAATTTGAAAATGCTATGATAGATTTAGGAACTTCCATTAATGTAATGCCTACATCTATTTTTAACTCTCTTGCTCTTGGAGTTATAGAGTATAGGTGTTACCATTCAATTGGCGAACAAGAGCAATGCTCGTCCTATTGGACTTGTGAAGGATGTACTTGTTCGAGTTAATGAATGGATATTTCCTACAGATTTTTACATTATGGACATGGAGGGAGAGAATAAGTCCAATAGAGTGCCAATCATCTTAGGCAGACTATTCTTAAAAACTGCTAGAACAAAAATTGATGTGCATGCTGGAACTCTATGCATGTAATTTGGTGATAGCATTGTAAAATTTTACATCTTTGATGCTATGAAACACCCCATGGAAGAGCATTCTATTTTTCAAATTGAATTGCTTGCTGATTTTGTTGATGACACTTACCCTGATATGTTTGCTACTGATTTTCCTTCATTGTCTGGTTTTGCTGATACTTAAACTTGTGAGTTCTGTACATATACTCAATTGTGCTCTGTGTGTGCTGATAATATAGAGCTATAAAGTTGATTTTCCACCGACTATAGAGCTTAAACCACTTCCTGAAAATTTGAAATATACATATTAAGAAGGAAGTGGCAAGTTACCTGTGATTATTTTAGCCAAATTGATATTCCTGGTATTAGCCCATCCATGTGTATACATAGGATACTACTGAAGGATGGGGTAAAATCAGCCAGGCAGCCCCAAAGGCGACTTAACCCATTAATTCTGGATGTTGTAACAGAGGAAATGACAAAGCTCTTGTAAGCAGGTATTATATACCTCATCTCTAATAGTCAATGAGTGATTCCAGTGCAGGTAGTCCCTAAGAAAACTGGACTCACAGTGGTTAAAAATGAAAATAATGAACTTATCGTCACACGAGTGAAGAACAGTTAGAGGGTATGCATCTATTATAGGAGACTAAACCAGACAACTAGAAATGATCATTTTTCTTTACCATTCATTGATCAGATGCTTGAACGGTTGGTTGGTAAGTCACATTATTGTTTTCTTGATGGTTTTTCTGGTTAATTTCATATCCATATAGCACTAGAGGACCAAGAAAAGACCACGTTCACTTGTCCTTCCGACACATTTACCTATAGGAGGATTCCCTTTGGCCTATGCAATGCACTTGGCACTTTCCAACACTGCATGATTAGTATTTTCGCTGATTTGATAGAAAATTGTATGGAAGTTTTCATGGATAATTTTACTGTGTATGGTTCCTCATTTGATGCATGCTTGAACAATTTAGATAGAGTTGTGCATAGATGTATTGAAACTAACCTTGTGCTGAATAATGAAAAATGTCATTGTATGGTTGAACAAGGTATTGTTTTGGGACATATGATCTCTAAAAATGGGAAACAAAATGATCCTGCCAAGATTGATGTGATTTCTAATTTGCCTTACCCATCTTGCATCCGTGACATTCGTTCTTTTCTTCTGCTGTCAAATTTTCTGCAAAAAGATGTCAGTTTCACCTTCGATGACAAATGCAAGAAGCGTTTGATTTCTTAAAGGCATCACTGACCTCTACTCCCATAATTCAGCCACCCAATTATACCCTCCCTTCCTCATTTGATGCATGCTTGAACAATTTAGATAGAGTTTTGCATAGATGTATTGAAATAACCTTGTGTTGAATTATGAAAAATGTAATTTTATGGTTGAACAAGGCATAGTTTTAGGACATGTGATCTCTAAAAATGGGATATAAGTGGATCCTGCCAAGATTGATGTGGTTTCTAATTTTCCTTACCCATCTTACACCCGCGAGATTTGTTCTTTTCTTAGCCATGCAGGTTTTTACAGGTTCTTTATCAAGGATTTCAGCAAGATAGCTCTTTCGTTGTCAAATTTGCTGCAAAAAGATGTCAGTTTCACCTTTGATGACAAATGCAAGAAGGCGTTTGATTTCTTAAAGGCATCATTGACCTCTACTCCCATAATTCAGCCACCCAATTGGACCATCCCTTTTGATATTATGTGTGATGCATCTAACTATGCAGTGGGAGCAGTCCTTGCACAAAGGGTTGGTAAGGCTGCCCATGTTATTTATTGTGCTTCTAGAACTTTAGATTCTGCACAGGCTAATTATACTACCACTGAAAATGAACTTTTAGCTATTGTTTTTGCACTTGATAAGATTAGATCATATTTTCTAGGTCCGAAGGTAGTTGTTTTTGTTGTCCATGTAGCTTTGAAGATCTTGCTGAAGAAACCAGAAGCGAAACCGAGATTGATCCAGTGGATGTTGTTACTCCAACAATTTCATTTAGAGATTAAAGATAAGAGTTGAGCTGAAAATTTGGTGGCAAATCATTTGAGCAGAATATAAATGGATGAGGACCCCATCCCCATTCAAGATGACTTCCCTGATGAGCTACTGCTACAGTTGTGTGAGGTAACTCTTTGGTTTGCTGATTTAGTTAATCATCTAGTTGTTGGAGTCCTTCCTACAGATGCATCCAAAACACAAATACACAAACTTAAAAGTGATGTCAAATACTATGTGTGGGATGATCCATATCTGTGGAAATTATGTAGTGACCAGGTGATTAGGCGATGTGTTTCTCACCATGAGGCTCAATCAATTCTTCATTTTTGTCATGCCTCTCAAGTTGGGGGGACATTTTGGTCCTCAACAAACAGCAAGAAAAGTCTTAGACTCGGGTTTATTTTGGCCCACTTTGTTTAAAGATTCTTTTGAGATTTACAAAACTTGTGAACGGTGCCAAATAGCAGGAGCAACAATCACTCGTAGGAGTGAGATGCCTCAACAACCTATGCTTTTCTGTGAAGTATTTGATGTGTGGGGCATTGACTTTATGGTCCATTTTCCTGTATCTTTTGGTTTTGTCTATATTTTCCTAGCTGTTGATTATGTTTCGTATTGGGTGGAAGCAATACCCACTAGGACTAATGATTCTAAAATTGTTGCAAGTTTTATCAGGTCAAATATTTTTTGCAGGTTTGGAATACTCCGATCCATCATAAGTGATCAAGACACTCATTTTTGCAATCGCACCGGAGACACTTGGCTTCAGAAATATGGGTTTGTGCACGAAGTTTCTACACCTTATCATCTCCAGACTAATGGGCAAGTTGAAATCTCAAACAGGATAATCAAAAAGATCTTAGAAAAGATGGTGCAGCCAAACAGGAAAGACTGGAGCCACATACTTGAAGAAGCTCTTTAGGCTTATAGAACAACCTACAAAACACCAATAGGGATGTCCCTTTATCAACTTGTGTTTGGTAAGGCATGCCACCTCACAGTGAAAATAGAGCATCGTGCTTATTGGACGGTCAAGAGTTGTAATCTTGAGATGGAGAAAGCAGGTTTGGAGAGAAAGCTTCAATTGCAACAACTTGAAGAGCTTAGACTTGAAGCTTATGAGAAATGTTGGATCTATAAGAAGAAAACTAAGTACTTTCATGATAAGATGATTTATAGGAAGGAATTTTTCATTTGCCAAAAAGTTTTATTGTTCAACTCCCATTTGAAAATTATGGTTGGGAAACTTCGATTGAAGTGGAGTGGCCCTTTTGTTGTTGCTAACATTTTTCCTCATGGTGCAATGGAAATAAAAAGTGAAAACAATGAGAAAGTGTTCAGAGTAAATGGACAACGCCTCAAGCTATTCCATGAGAGCTATGTGCTTGAAGATGCTACCATAGAAGAACTCTCTTTGGAAAAACCCACCTACATTGAAGTTTGAACAGGGTGCTCCCTTTCCATACTATTATTTTATACTTGTTACTTTCGTTGAGGATAATGTGTAATTTAAGTGTGGGGGTATTATTTAGGATTTTATTATTTAGCGTTTTATTTGTTTTATAATTTTATTTGTTATATTTAAAATAAAAATAAAAAAATAAATAAAAAAATAAAAAAAATAAAAATTGACATTGCACTACATGCTTTTTCATCAGATTTTATGGTTGTAAATGTTGAGATTTTGTTTGGACTGACATGAATGGATAATATCTTTACATTCTTGGTAAAATAAATTGGATTAAAATGCTAAATTGTGTATCATTTGTGATAAGTCATTAACCTTTGTGAGATTTTTTTAGCCTTATTATGAATGGAATACATTTTTCCATCTTTTTTTCTTCTGTGTTATCTCACTCATGATTGCTAGTTACGCCAGAACTTAACTTGGCTCTTGTCCGCATGCATATATTGAAATGATCTAGACATTTGTTTCTTGATTAAGCTACTAGCCAAATTAGTCTACCCAACAATTATCCATTTGTTTAAGCCCATTTGAGCCTAATTATCTCATTCTTTGTTATATAGCTCATTACAAGCCTAAAATTGAAAAACAACGAATTGACTCAATTTTGAGAGATAAATGAGTATTTCCTTCAATAAGTGTGGGGGTGCTCAACTTGTTTGTTCAAATTTGAGGGTTATAATATATATATATATAGTAAAAATAAACGTCAATGATATTTTGTTGAGTTACTCTTAATGCTGTTTTTCCTCTTAATCATTACTCCTTTATCCTCTTTGATTTTCAGTCCTAGTCTCCTTAGGATTATCTCTCCCTTACCTTGGTCACGTTATAACCTGAATAAAGATCTTTTGATCATTATGTGCATGTGATTCAAATATAGATTATAGAAGCTTGTCAAACCTTTGGGAGTGCTAGCTTTCATGTTGTGCTTTGAGTGTAAACAGTAGCTCAAACACTTTGAGTATAAACACTTTGAGAGAATTTTATATTCTGGGAGGACTCTATCACTTATGATGCATTCTTTAGTTACCTTGTCCTCTTGTTTGCCTTGGTTGTGATAAAATATATATATATATTCATGATTGCCTTAAGCTAGAAATACATATTTTTTCCTCTCACCACTTTGCATTCATAAGAATATTTGGAATCGCATGCATTGTTTGCTCGGAGTGCAAAAGTTTAAGTGTGGGGGAATTTAATCATAGCATTTGGACACATGTTTCTAGCTTTTTAGTTTGGTATTTTAAAAGCTCTTTATAGCTTAGAATAATTTTTTAGCTTGTTTCAAAATTTTAGGTCGAAAATGAATTATAATTTTATTATTTGCATTTTGACCCTTCTTGTAGTGCAGGTCAATCTCGTCATATCTTCATCCTCTTTATGATGATAACCTCGATGATTTATCAATGGACGACGCATCACTTCATTGATGTTCTTATCGATTTTATGGTTGAAGTTATTATATTTTGGTGAAATTTTTTGAGATAGAATTTAATACTTTAAATTTATAAAATATCATACTCTTAAATTTTGGTTGTGACTTGTGAGACATTTGTCTTTGTTTTTATGTTAACTACAAATATATTTTATCTTAGTTTTGATGAATATTTTGGTTGAAATTTTATTGTAAAAACAAAAAAATTAATGAGCATTTTATGGTTGAGAATGTAACACGTGAATATAGATGTAGATGAGAGACAATAAAATATTCAATAATAAAAAAAGACTAGTGTCAGCCTCTCTAACACTACAACAAATTAGTTTTTATGAAAGACGGACAATAAAGTTAACGTGGACTCAAACATGAATGCTAATAAAATCATTAGACTCAAGCATAAATTCAAGGAAATGCTAACGATATATTTATAAATTTCTAAGGGAATATTCTTAAATTTTCTAAACATTACAGGAGTCTTCTATCAAAATATAAAACGTTTCTATGATATATTATGAAAATTACTATAATTGATTCTATACTAAATGTTTTATAATTTTTTAATGTATATATAATTAAGTTAAGAAACAATGGTTAAAAATTCGTCTTCCATATCATTACGCGAAAAAATATCTTGACTATATTTTACCATATCAATGTATATTCATTCAGTAAAAAATTGTTTTCAAGTGTATCTCACTTGAGAAATATATATCTTCAATCATATAAGTCATTCTATATTATGGATGCTCAAAAAAATTAAAAATGGAATTAAATTGCAAAATTGAATTGAACCGAACTGTTTTTGAACTGAACTTATTTATAAAAATTGAGAATCGAACTGTTTTCGAACTAATTTTTTAAAACTAGAATCAAACCAAATCAGTTTTCAGTTCGAAAAAACCAAATCGAACTGGTTTTCAGTTTTCGAATTTCTTTTTTAGAAGTAATTAGGGGTAATTATGTAAAATTTAGTTTGCAAACCAGTTCGGTTCAGTTCAAAAATAAACTGGTTCATTGGTTTATAAACCAATTCAAATCTATTTTTTAAACTGAAAGTCCGTTCAGTTCAGTTTTTTCAAACTGAAAATAGGTTCGGTTTAGTTTTCAAATGGTTCTAATTTAAAATTGAACTTTACCTACCCCTACTATATTATTTATATACATCCACTTTTGATTAAGATAGCGTCCATCATTTGCAAAGCTATACAAAAAGTATGCCTTAAACGGTTTTCTATTGCTTCAACATAGTATTCGCTTGGTAGATGCAATCCTAGCTTCTGTTGGCCATAGCTACTTTACCTCAAAGTTCCTAGCGTTTGCCGTGATCCGGACGTAAATCCAATACTATAAGTGTCCTTTTTACTCTATTAACGTCCATTTTTTATCGACGCTAAAACGGACGTCTGATATATTGACATAAATTTAATTGTAATTAATAAATGAAATATGTGGTTCTATCTAACTTTACATGAAAGTTTGTCTCCCCATATCTATTTTTTTTTTTTTTTGAAAAAAACCAACATATATCCCATTTGCTAATATATTTTAAAATAACTTTTAAAAAACGAATTTTGTAAATAATAATTGTTAGATTATTAATTGCAGTTCAACCCTTTGATTTTCAAACAGCAGCGCATCCAAATCCAGACCTCAAATGTTCTAATTATTAGTCAGAAGAAAAGATTTCTGATAAAAAGTTTGTCAATGAACATGAATGAAATCACCCAGAAATAAATGGCTTTTTCGTTAACTTGGCATGTGATTGAGCTCACCGCGCTTTATATTTTTGTCTCATCAATCAATTAAAAAAGAGACCAAGTCACGGTGATGCAACTTTTTGAGTAGAAGCCATCTTGGGCGGTTTGTGGTGGCCCATTATGTGTTACTACTATTACACTAGAAAAAAAAACCAAGAAAACGAAAGAACATGACTTCTTATTTATATATATACATTTTGTAGATTTAATTGTAGTTTTAGTACATCTATTATTACTAATTTACGAAAATGATTTTTCTATTTTAAAAATTGACAGTGTTGGTCTCTCTTGTAAATTTTTGAATTAAAAAAATGCAAAATTGACATATTTTTAACGACGTGACATACAATTCTATCATCTAGATGCATTAATTATTCATATGTTATTAACTAAAGTTGAAATATAAAAAAAAAAATTGAAGTTAAAAATTAAGTTTTTACTACGTTTCACTACGCCAAAAATGACATTTAACAGCGCCCATTTTACAGCGCTTGCTAAACACAAGCGCTGTTGTAATTATATTTTAAAAATAATGGAACCTTTTACAGCGCTTTTGTTCACAAGCGCTGTAAAACAAGCGTTGTTGTAGGTCATATAACGTTTGCGCATAACGTTATAAGGCGTTTACAGCGCTTGTCATAAAAGCGCTGTAAAATGAAGCGCTTTCGCGTATCAGTTACAGCGCTTTTTTTCACAAGCGCTGTAAACACATGCGCTTCCAAATATTTGAACTACCTAATACAGCGTTTTTTTCACAAGCGCTGTAAACACATGCGCTTCCAAATATTTGAACTACCTATTACAGCGCTTTTTTCACAAGCGCTGTAAACTACATCTTTCAAATAATTATATACGTTGGAAACCCTCATATCCTCTACATCTTTCAAATAATTATATACGTTGGGAACCCTAATATCCTCTACGTACTGTGCGGCCATCTACGTTGTCTCAGGTATTTTTTACACATGATCTGTTATGTTTTGTTATATATATATATATACAAAAACTCATACCACATGATCTGTTCTGTTTTGAAATTGTCAAAAATTGTCAAAAACTCATACCACATGATCTGTTCTGTTTTGAAATTGTCAAAAATTGTCAAAAACTCATACCACATGATCTGTTCTGTTTTGAAATTGTCAAAAATTGTCAAAAACTCATACCACATGATCTGTTCTGTTTTGAAATTGTCAAAAATTGTCAAAAACTCATACCACATGATCTGTTCTGTTTTGAAATTGTCAAAAATTGTCAAAAACTCATACCACATGATCTGTTCTGTTTTGAAATTGTCAAAAATTGTCAAAAACTCATACCACATGATCTGTTCTGTTTTGAAATTGTCAAAAATTGTCAAAAACTCATACCACATGATCTGTTCTGTTTTGAAATTGTCAAAAATTGTCAAAAACTCATACCACATGATCTGTTCTGTTTTGAAATTGTCAAAAATTGTCAAAAACTCATACCACATGATCTGTTCTGTTTTGAAATTGTCAAAAATTGTCAAAAACTCATACCACATGATCTGTTCTGTTTTGAAATTGTCAAAAATTGTCAAAAACTCATACCACATGATCTGTTCTGTTTTGAAATTGTCAAAAATTGTCAAAAACTCATACCACATGATCTGTTCTGTTTTGAAATTGTCAAAAATTGTCAAAAACTCATACCACATGATCTGTTCTGTTTTGAAATTGTCAAAAATTGTCAAAAACTCATACCACATGATCTGTTCTGTTTTGAAATTGTCAAAAATTGTCAAAAACTCATACCACATGATCTGTTCTGTTTTGAAATTGTCAAAAATTGTCAAAAACTCATACCACATGATCTGTTCTGTTTTGAAATTGTCAAAAATTGTCAAAAACTCATACCACATGATCTGTTCTGTTTTGAAATTGTCAAAAATTGTCAAAAACTCATACCACATGATCTGTTCTGTTTTGAAATTGTCAAAAATTGTCAAAAACTCATACCACATGATCTGTTCTGTTTTGAAATTGTCAAAAATTGTCAAAAACTCATACCACATGATCTGTTCTGTTTTGAAATTGTCAAAAATTGTCAAAAACTCATACCACATGATCTGTTCTGTTTTGAAATTGTCAAAAATTGTCAAAAACTCATACCACATGATCTGTTCTGTTTTGAAATTGTCAAAAATTGTCAAAAACTCATACCACATGATCTGTTCTGTTTTGAAATTGTCAAAAATTGTCAAAAACTCATACCACATGATCTGTTCTGTTTTGAAATTGTCAAAAATTGTCAAAAACTCATACCACATGATCTGTTCTGTTTTGAAATTGTCAAAAATTGTCAAAAACTCATACCACATGATCTGTTCTGTTTTGAAATTGTCAAAAATTGTCAAAAACTCATACCACATGATCTGTTCTGTTTTGAAATTGTCAAAAATTGTCAAAAACTCATACCACATGATCTGTTCTGTTTTGAAATTGTCAAAAATTGTCAAAAACTCATACCACATGATCTGTTCTGTTTTGAAATTGTCAAAAATTGTCAAAAACTCATACCACATGATCTGTTCTGTTTTGAAATTGTCAAAAATTGTCAAAAACTCATACCACATGATCTGTTCTGTTTTGAAATTGTCAAAAATTGTCAAAAACTCATACCACATGATCTGTTCTGTTTTGAAATTGTCAAAAATTGTCAAAAACTCATACCACATGATCTGTTCTGTTTTGAAATTGTCAAAAATTGTCAAAAACTCATACCACATGATCTGTTCTGTTTTGAAATTGTCAAAAATTGTCAAAAACTCATACCACATGATCTGTTCTGTTTTGAAATTGTCAAAAATTGTCAAAAACTCATACCACATGATCTGTTCTGTTTTGAAATTGTCAAAAATTGTCAAAAACTCATACCACATGATCTGTTCTGTTTTGAAATTGTCAAAAATTGTCAAAAACTCATACCACATGATCTGTTCTGTTTTGAAATTGTCAAAAATTGTCAAAAACTCATACCACATGATCTGTTCTGTTTTGAAATTGTCAAAAATTGTCAAAAACTCATACCACATGATCTGTTCTGTTTTGAAATTGTCAAAAATTGTCAAAAACTCATACCACATGATCTGTTCTGTTTTGAAATTGTCAAAAATTGTCAAAAACTCATACCACATGATCTGTTCTGTTTTGAAATTGTCAAAAATTGTCAAAAACTCATACCACATGATCTGTTCTGTTTTGAAATTGTCAAAAATTGTCAAAAACTCATACCACATGATCTGTTCTGTTTTGAAATTGTCAAAAATTGTCAAAAACTCATACCACATGATCTGTTCTGTTTTGAAATTGTCAAAAATTGTCAAAAACTCATACCACATGATCTGTTCTGTTTTGAAATTGTCAAAAATTGTCAAAAACTCATACCACATGATCTGTTCTGTTTTGAAATTGTCAAAAATTGTCAAAAACTCATACCACATGATCTGTTCTGTTTTGAAATTGTCAAAAATTGTCAAAAACTCATACCACATGATCTGTTCTGTTTTGAAATTGTCAAAAATTGTCAAAAACTCATACCACATGATCTGTTCTGTTTTGAAATTGTCAAAAATTGTCAAAAACTCATACCACATGATCTGTTCTGTTTTGAAATTGTCAAAAATTGTCAAAAACTCATACCACATGATCTGTTCTGTTTTGAAATTGTCAAAAATTGTCAAAAACTCATACCACATGATCTGTTCTGTTTTGAAATTGTCAAAAATTGTCAAAAACTCATACCACATGATCTGTTCTGTTTTGAAATTGTCAAAAATTGTCAAAAACTCATACCACATGATCTGTTCTGTTTTGAAATTGTCAAAAATTGTCAAAAACTCATACCACATGATCTGTTCTGTTTTGAAATTGTCAAAAATTGTCAAAAACTCATACCACATGATCTGTTCTGTTTTGAAATTGTCAAAAATTGTCAAAAACTCATACCACATGATCTGTTCTGTTTTGAAATTGTCAAAAATTGTCAAAAACTCATACCACATGATCTGTTCTGTTTTGAAATTGTCAAAAATTGTCAAAAACTCATACCACATGATCTGTTCTGTTTTGAAATTGTCAAAAATTGTCAAAAACTCATACCACATGATCTGTTCTGTTTTGAAATTGTCAAAAATTGTCAAAAACTCATACCACATGATCTGTTCTGTTTTGAAATTGTCAAAAATTGTCAAAAACTCATACCACATGATCTGTTCTGTTTTGAAATTGTCAAAAATTGTCAAAAACTCATACCACATGATCTGTTCTGTTTTGAAATTGTCAAAAATTGTCAAAAACTCATACCACATGATCTGTTCTGTTTTGAAATTGTCAAAAATTGTCAAAAACTCATACCACATGATCTGTTCTGTTTTGAAATTGTCAAAAATTGTCAAAAACTCATACCACATGATCTGTTCTGTTTTGAAATTGTCAAAAATTGTCAAAAACTCATACCACATGATCTGTTCTGTTTTGAAATTGTCAAAAATTGTCAAAAACTCATACCACATGATCTGTTCTGTTTTGAAATTGTCAAAAATTGTCAAAAACTCATACCACATGATCTGTTCTGTTTTGAAATTGTCAAAAATTGTCAAAAACTCATACCACATGATCTGTTCTGTTTTGAAATTGTCAAAAATTGTCAAAAACTCATACCACATGATCTGTTCTGTTTTGAAATTGTCAAAAATTGTCAAAAACTCATACCACATGATCTGTTCTGTTTTGAAATTGTCAAAAATTGTCAAAAACTCATACCACATGATCTGTTCTGTTTTGAAATTGTCAAAAATTGTCAAAAACTCATACCACATGATCTGTTCTGTTTTGAAATTGTCAAAAATTGTCAAAAACTCATACCACATGATCTGTTCTGTTTTGAAATTGTCAAAAATTGTCAAAAACTCATACCACATGATCTGTTCTGTTTTGAAATTGTCAAAAATTGTCAAAAACTCATACCACATGATCTGTTCTGTTTTGAAATTGTCAAAAATTGTCAAAAACTCATACCACATGATCTGTTCTGTTTTGAAATTGTCAAAAATTGTCAAAAACTCATACCACATGATCTGTTCTGTTTTGAAATTGTCAAAAATTGTCAAAAACTCATACCACATGATCTGTTCTGTTTTGAAATTGTCAAAAATTGTCAAAAACTCATACCACATGATCTGTTCTGTTTTGAAATTGTCAAAAATTGTCAAAAACTCATACCACATGATCTGTTCTGTTTTGAAATTGTCAAAAATTGTCAAAAACTCATACCACATGATCTGTTCTGTTTTGAAATTGTCAAAAATTGTCAAAAACTCATACCACATGATCTGTTCTGTTTTGAAATTGTCAAAAATTGTCAAAAACTCATACCACATGATCTGTTCTGTTTTGAAATTGTCAAAAATTGTCAAAAACTCATACCACATGATCTGTTCTGTTTTGAAATTGTCAAAAATTGTCAAAAACTCATACCACATGATCTGTTCTGTTTTGAAATTGTCAAAAATTGTCAAAAACTCATACCACATGATCTGTTCTGTTTTGAAATTGTCAAAAATTGTCAAAAACTCATACCACATGATCTGTTCTGTTTTGAAATTGTCAAAAATTGTCAAAAACTCATACCACATGATCTGTTCTGTTTTGAAATTGTCAAAAATTGTCAAAAACTCATACCACATGATCTGTTCTGTTTTGAAATTGTCAAAAATTGTCAAAAACTCATACCACATGATCTGTTCTGTTTTGAAATTGTCAAAAATTGTCAAAAACTCATACCACATGATCTGTTCTGTTTTGAAATTGTCAAAAATTGTCAAAAACTCATACCACATGATCTGTTCTGTTTTGAAATTGTCAAAAATTGTCAAAAACTCATACCACATGATCTGTTCTGTTTTGAAATTGTCAAAAATTGTCAAAAACTCATACCACATGATCTGTTCTGTTTTGAAATTGTCAAAAATTGTCAAAAACTCATACCACATGATCTGTTCTGTTTTGAAATTGTCAAAAATTGTCAAAAACTCATACCACATGATCTGTTCTGTTTTGAAATTGTCAAAAATTGTCAAAAACTCATACCACATGATCTGTTCTGTTTTGAAATTGTCAAAAATTGTCAAAAACTCATACCACATGATCTGTTCTGTTTTGAAATTGTCAAAAATTGTCAAAAACTCATACCACATGATCTGTTCTGTTTTGAAATTGTCAAAAATTGTCAAAAACTCATACCACATGATCTGTTCTGTTTTGAAATTGTCAAAAATTGTCAAAAACTCATACCACATGATCTGTTCTGTTTTGAAATTGTCAAAAATTGTCAAAAACTCATACCACATGATCTGTTCTGTTTTGAAATTGTCAAAAATTGTCAAAAACTCATACCACATGATCTGTTCTGTTTTGAAATTGTCAAAAATTGTCAAAAACTCATACCACATGATCTGTTCTGTTTTGAAATTGTCAAAAATTGTCAAAAACTCATACCACATGATCTGTTCTGTTTTGAAATTGTCAAAAATTGTCAAAAACTCATACCACATGATCTGTTCTGTTTTGAAATTGTCAAAAATTGTCAAAAACTCATACCACATGATCTGTTCTGTTTTGAAATTGTCAAAAATTGTCAAAAACTCATACCACATGATCTGTTCTGTTTTGAAATTGTCAAAAATTGTCAAAAACTCATACCACATGATCTGTTCTGTTTTGAAATTGTCAAAAATTGTCAAAAACTCATACCACATGATCTGTTCTGTTTTGAAATTGTCAAAAATTGTCAAAAACTCATACCACATGATCTGTTCTGTTTTGAAATTGTCAAAAATTGTCAAAAACTCATACCACATGATCTGTTCTGTTTTGAAATTGTCAAAAATTGTCAAAAACTCATACCACATGATCTGTTCTGTTTTGAAATTGTCAAAAATTGTCAAAAACTCATACCACATGATCTGTTCTGTTTTGAAATTGTCAAAAATTGTCAAAAACTCATACCACATGATCTGTTCTGTTTTGAAATTGTCAAAAATTGTCAAAAACTCATACCACATGATCTGTTCTGTTTTGAAATTGTCAAAAATTGTCAAAAACTCATACCACATGATCTGTTCTGTTTTGAAATTGTCAAAAATTGTCAAAAACTCATACCACATGATCTGTTCTGTTTTGAAATTGTCAAAAATTGTCAAAAACTCATACCACATGATCTGTTCTGTTTTGAAATTGTCAAAAATTGTCAAAAACTCATACCACATGATCTGTTCTGTTTTGAAATTGTCAAAAATTGTCAAAAACTCATACCACATGATCTGTTCTGTTTTGAAATTGTCAAAAATTGTCAAAAACTCATACCACATGATCTGTTCTGTTTTGAAATTGTCAAAAATTGTCAAAAACTCATACCACATGATCTGTTCTGTTTTGAAATTGTCAAAAATTGTCAAAAACTCATACCACATGATCTGTTCTGTTTTGAAATTGTCAAAAATTGTCAAAAACTCATACCACATGATCTGTTCTGTTTTGAAATTGTCAAAAATTGTCAAAAACTCATACCACATGATCTGTTCTGTTTTGAAATTGTCAAAAATTGTCAAAAACTCATACCACATGATCTGTTCTGTTTTGAAATTGTCAAAAATTGTCAAAAACTCATACCACATGATCTGTTCTGTTTTGAAATTGTCAAAAATTGTCAAAAACTCATACCACATGATCTGTTCTGTTTTGAAATTGTCAAAAATTGTCAAAAACTCATACCACATGATCTGTTCTGTTTTGAAATTGTCAAAAATTGTCAAAAACTCATACCACATGATCTGTTCTGTTTTGAAATTGTCAAAAATTGTCAAAAACTCATACCACATGATCTGTTCTGTTTTGAAATTGTCAAAAATTGTCAAAAACTCATACCACATGATCTGTTCTGTTTTGAAATTGTCAAAAATTGTCAAAAACTCATACCACATGATCTGTTCTGTTTTGAAATTGTCAAAAATTGTCAAAAACTCATACCACATGATCTGTTCTGTTTTGAAATTGTCAAAAATTGTCAAAAACTCATACCACATGATCTGTTCTGTTTTGAAATTGTCAAAAATTGTCAAAAACTCATACCACATGATCTGTTCTGTTTTGAAATTGTCAAAAATTGTCAAAAACTCATACCACATGATCTGTTCTGTTTTGAAATTGTCAAAAATTGTCAAAAACTCATACCACATGATCTGTTCTGTTTTGAAATTGTCAAAAATTGTCAAAAACTCATACCACATGATCTGTTCTGTTTTGAAATTGTCAAAAATTGTCAAAAACTCATACCACATGATCTGTTCTGTTTTGAAATTGTCAAAAATTGTCAAAAACTCATACCACATGATCTGTTCTGTTTTGAAATTGTCAAAAATTGTCAAAAACTCATACCACATGATCTGTTCTGTTTTGAAATTGTCAAAAATTGTCAAAAACTCATACCACATGATCTGTTCTGTTTTGAAATTGTCAAAAATTGTCAAAAACTCATACCACATGATCTGTTCTGTTTTGAAATTGTCAAAAATTGTCAAAAACTCATACCACATGATCTGTTCTGTTTTGAAATTGTCAAAAATTGTCAAAAACTCATACCACATGATCTGTTCTGTTTTGAAATTGTCAAAAATTGTCAAAAACTCATACCACATGATCTGTTCTGTTTTGAAATTGTCAAAAATTGTCAAAAACTCATACCACATGATCTGTTCTGTTTTGAAATTGTCAAAAATTGTCAAAAACTCATACCACATGATCTGTTCTGTTTTGAAATTGTCAAAAATTGTCAAAAACTCATACCACATGATCTGTTCTGTTTTGAAATTGTCAAAAATTGTCAAAAACTCATACCACATGATCTGTTCTGTTTTGAAATTGTCAAAAATTGTCAAAAACTCATACCACATGATCTGTTCTGTTTTGAAATTGTCAAAAATTGTCAAAAACTCATACCACATGATCTGTTCTGTTTTGAAATTGTCAAAAATTGTCAAAAACTCATACCACATGATCTGTTCTGTTTTGAAATTGTCAAAAATTGTCAAAAACTCATACCTTAATTATGTTGTAAATTACAGAGTTACAGAGTTACATATATGTTAATTAAGTTACAGAGTTCTGATTTCTGATTGTGTGAATTGCTTATGGTATTTGAATATGTTTTGTTGTTGTGTGCACTGATTGTGAAGTGATTTTGGATCAAAATAATTTTGGATACAAAGATAAAAGACAGCGCTTTCTAAAAAAAATGCCATAAAAAGCTAAAAAGCGCTTTTCATTTCAAATAAATAATTTACAGCGTTTAAAAAAAAAACACACATTTTACAGCGCTTTTTTTAAAAAGCGCTGTAAAATGTTGTTGTAAAGCGCTTTAATGGTGTACATTTTACAACGCTTTCGTGAGAAAGCGCTGTAAAATGTACAACAAAAGCGCTGTAAAATGCACACCCATAATATGAAGTTATGGGTGGGCATTTTGCACCGCTTTTTTGAGAAAGCGCTGTAAAATGCAGACCCATAATATGAAAATTATGGGTGGGCATTTTACAACAACATTTTACAGCGCTTTACAGCGCTTGTGTTAAAAAGCGCTCTAAAAGCAGACCCATAACTCATATAATGGGGTGCATGTTACAGCGCTTTTTTGAAGAAGCGCTGTAAAATGTGCATAACAAGCGCACGTTATATTTACATGTTTTATAGCGCTTTTTTAAAAGCGCTGTTGTATCATTTACAGCGCTCGATTCCACAACGCTTGTTTTTTTGAAAAAGCGCTGTAATTGGATTAAAAAAAGCGCTGTAAAATGCAGTTTTTCGCGTAGTGTTTTATTCCAATTTCATGAGTGTTAATCATTTTACATTATCGTATCATATGTCATGTTTTTTAAAATATTTCACATCGTCATTTTTTAGTTCAAAAATCAGAAGGAAGGACTAAAATTATGATTTTTAAAATAAAAAGATCAATTTCATGAATCAATAAAAATAGAAGAATTAAAATTGCAATTAAGCTTATTTTTTATTTGAAAAGAATCCTAAAAAAAGTACTTTTGAAACTTTTTAATTTTTTTAAAATATTTAAAAATTTATCATAAAGAAATCATTTAATTTAATATTAAACTATTATCTTGTGAGCCATATACATAAAAGTATATTCTGTAGATAAGTTAATACTTTTTTTTTTGGCTTGAATGGCTAACTTTTTAATTGATTGGCATTTCAAACCTAAGAAAATTTATTTATATTTGAAAGAAATCTCGTAAGGGAGGAGAGTTAGGTGAAAAACACAATTTTGGTAAAATATTTAATATAATTCTTAAAATGAATAATTTTGTTTTAAATTCAAGTATAACATGCATGTAGATTTGCTCTACTCCCCAATAGTATTTTGGTTTAATTGCGATTTTGATCTCCCTATTTTAGTTCAATTACGAAAATCGTCCATCTATTTTATTTATGTCATGTTTTAATCCTCCAAAAAGAATTTTAGTCTAAAAATTGATTAAGTGTCATTTTTTTGCACTTATTTAAACCTATGTCTCAAGATTTCGTGGTAACCTATGATCATAAATGATGTAGTGTGACTTAAAAAATGACATTTTATCAAGTTTTGGATCAAATTGCTATTTGAAAAACCAAAAGTGTAGAGAAATAAAATAAGGGAACTATTTTGATGATTGACCTAAAATAGGGTAGACTAAAACTAGCTACAATTAAAATTAATATTTTTTATCAATAGAATATCTATCGGTTAACCTTTTTAAATAAATATTAACATCAATATGTGAAATTAATTATAACCTATATAAATTCTTTTTGTAAAACAGTTAAGTGGTAAAACGCACGTACTCTAAATATGGAAAATATCAGGGAGTGAGTTCAAATATGCTTCAAATATATAAACCGTTTTGCAACTTTTACCATATTAAGTGCACTCAAGACTATAAATCCACTTGTTTACCATAACGTAACCCTATTAACAATGTTGGCCTTGTTTGGTTGAATATTTTCTATGGTGATTGGGGTTTGAACCTAAGATATTAATAGTGAGAATATATTTATTTTTTGATAAAAGTTATGAGTGAGAATTTATTAAGTGGGGTGTTTTTCATCTAAAACAAAAATCCATTTGTTTATCAACTTAATGACAATATAGTACTATATATCATCATATAAGCATGGGGATCTAGGTAATAAATGTTGTATGAAAAAATAAAATGGTTATTTTATGGAAATACTGATCAGTGCAGTAACCTGTTTTTGAAAGACAAAGGGAATCTTTTCCAACAAATATGTTATCTATTCTCTAGCTAGTTCTATAGACCCTCTACCCCTTATTTACACAAAAATTATGTGCCTGATTATTTTCTTTAGCGTCAAATTCTACGCGTCACACGCTTTACATGTGTGAATTCGCAACCTTTTTGAATCAAATTAGTGTTGAAGTGTTCTTTTAGAAGGATAAATTAAAGGAATTTAATTTGTATGTACCGAGAGTGTACATACAAATCTATTGACTAATCATTACACAATTTTTATTTATAAAAAATCATATCCCACTCTCAATATGGAGCACGTTTTTACTATTATTATCGTCAACAATTTATAATAATATTGTTGATATATATATATATAACACAATAAAATTCATAATTTTGATATGTTTTAATGAAAATTTTATTGTTTCAATAATTTGTTTTTTATACTTATAAATATTAAGAGTTTGAGGTGTAGAACCGAATTATTTAATTTAATTCAGTTCAATTATACAATTCGATCAATGACTCTCTAGTTCGAGTAATAATTCTCTAACGTACTCCATGATTTTGTAAGTCGATGTGAAAGCTAGTTTTTAAAACATTGCTATTTGAGTCAAGGAAGCTAAATTTGTGGTGGGGATAAATGATTTGAAGTGTATGACAACATATATTCCTTTTTTGGATAAACAACCGTAGATATTCTTGGTTTTTCATAAAGCCTAACTTTCTTCACTTTGCTCCCTACGGTTTTTGGAGGTATATGTGCGCACAAACAAAAGGTATTTTCTGATTATGGTTTTAGCAGTGTTTTTTTTTTCTTTTTTTTTTTTTACGCTTAAAGTTGGCATAAATGATTGGAAAAAAAAAAAGAAAGATATCTTTTGACAAGAGAAACAAAAAACAAATAAAAAAAATTGTAAATCATTTATGGGGTAAAAATGATGGCAATATTTTGGGTATTACTAGCAACACTTTGTTCTTAAATTCTAGTTCAATTAACAAATGTTGATATTTTTAAGTTGAATGTCTTGTTAGATTCGAACTTGCAATCTCACAATTGTGTGAGTTAATTTCGTAGAATTTGTCATCTATTTTAAGATTAAAAAAAAAAACACTCCTATTTGATAGCAAGAACAACAATATCCCAACTAAAAAAAAATCATATCCGTTTAAATTTATTTCTGAGTATAACACATGGGTTTAATTAAATTACGTAAAATATTTTTATAAAAAAAATATATTTATTTTTTTAAATTCTCAATCTCTTTGATGTTTTTGATTCTTTTTTATAGTTGCAAAACATAAAAAAATGAGTTTAAATTATGTTTTTAAAATTAAAAACTTTTCTCTTAAACAAATTTTTTATTAGAAACTTATAACAATTTTCACAAAATGACTTTAACACAAACATAAAGAGACGAGGAAGAGATATCACAAACTAATTTTTAATATTTTATATCAACACGGTAGTTACATTCAAGCCTATTTCACTGAAGGATTTACGTCACTAAATCAAACAAATTTCTTTCAACCACTAGAACATCAACTAGTCACCTGACTATGTTCTAGTTTTCTTAAAATTCTAGCTTAGAGCAATCAAGCTTTTTGAGGTTGATAACCACTACTAAGGTAAGTTACAAAGATAAAATAGTTTCAAGTGTTTATGGGTAACTCTTTTCAAGAGGGTATTACAATGAAAATCACTCAGTAAAATTGTTTTAAGAACTTATCTCTTTTCAAGATTACAAATGTTTTATTGTAGAGAAAGTTTTCGCTTTTCTTAAAAGATTGTTCTCTCAAAGTTGTGTCTTATGTTTCTCTTCTCTTCTTTGAGTTATTGCGCAAACATTTCTCATATGCCCATGATGTGTACAATTTTGAATTGATTGTACTATATAGGACAATTGGTGTAAATATTGAAAATATTATTTTGTCCTTTTCGTGTTTCATTCCTTTTTCATAAAATATCTTTTTATGCCACTCTAATAATTAGAGGATGTGATATTCAAAGCATTCATTTCAAAATAAGTTGTTGTAGATTCTTCAATCAAAGGATTGAACATATTAAACAAGCAATTTCAGTTTTTCCCTTTTTCAAGTTCAAAAACTATGAATAAATCTAAACTAATCAAGTTCATATTTACAGATGACAATAAACTCGCAATAAATCTAACAATTCAGTAATCATTAACTTCAAACTTGGAAATGGAATAAAATAGTGAAATAAGCATTACAAATATAGTTAATAAGGAAATAATGAATCAAAAAGAGAAACATAAGCTCATGCAACAACTATGACAACTCCTATTTCAGCTTGTTTGCAAGTTTCCTTCATTTTACCCAAATCCTCCATACAATTGCTCCAATGGTGGATGATGGTAGAAAATGGAGAGTGGTGTTTAGGGCTCTGATTTTTAGGTCTTGAAATTCTCTTTCTCAATATTTGTCCCTTTCAATATTTGTCCCTTTTTTACAGGACATCTGTAATGTCCTTTCTCTTCCTTGTACCTCCATTTTTGTCTTTTTCTTTGCAAGGTATCTTTTAGCCCAGTAAAGAAAGGTTGGCCCAGTTGCACCCTCCTACACCTCCTAGTACTTGAGGGTACCCTTGAAATTTTTGAATAAAGTTGTAAGACCCATAATTTTAAAGTATACTTTATGTATTTTTGTGTATTTTGGATATTGGCTTAGAGGCTTTTTAGCCAAAGTTATTAATATTTTATATGATCAAAAAGATATTTTGATGCCGATTAGAATTACTCGTCGATGAATAAATTAAATTAACTGCGGTGAATCTTTTACGAAGAATTTAATGCGTTATGGGTGAAATGGTAAATTAACAAATATCTAGATATTTTGAGATATTTGTGAATTATAATTAATATATATAATGGTTATATGTTTGGAGGGAAAGGAAAAAGGAAGGAAAGACAAGAAAGAAAAGGAAATACAAAGGAAGGAAAAAGGAAGAAAGGAAAACCAAAAGAAAACTGAAAAGCATTTTCCTCTCCCTGTCTCGCGCGCTCAAAATCCCTCCCTCCTCCATTTTCGTTTTTCTTTGCTTCCTTTAACTTCGAGAATTCAAACCCAAGGCTAGTGGATGAGAAAGATCAAGTTCCCAACTCCTTCCTCCTTCTCGGATTCGAAAACGGAGTTAGGGATTTCAAACCGTCAAACACAAACCTCCTCGATTCATCTAGATCTAAGCTTCGTTTCGCGAAGAGATAGAATGGAAAGTCGCTCACTACCACGCTACGGTGCTAGGGAACCAACTTTAGAGGCGACGTTGCGAGCAGAGATTTTACCGGATTTACTCGCGGTATCGTGTTCGCACGTTAAAGCTAACGTTAAGGTAAAGGCTCCTTCCAAACTTCTAGTTTGCATTTAGGGACTTATCTGCGGTTGTGCGGAAAGGAAATTTTTAGGGTTGAAGTGTTGATTTGGGGGAAAATGGATCTAAGGCTTTATGGGTAAAATCTTAGAGTTAGGTTTTGGTTATATTGATGAATGTTTCGTGGAAAATGAATTTAAACTCATTTATGTATGATTTTGAGTAAGTGAAACTTGTTGTGTTTGACTGGTGGATTGTGTTGATTTGTGTTCGTCGTATTTGACGTATTCTTAATTAATACTGATGAAATTTGATGTGTGTATGGTTGGACTTTGTGGAGAAATGAATTGATGTGTTTTGGGTGTGAGTTGTGGATTGGATCTGATAATAGGTTTGAGTTTGTTTTGTGTGGAATTTGAAAACCATTAGAGTTAAATGAGTATTAAGAATGGGGAATCTCTTAATGTCTACGTTTACTTAATGTTGTCGTGAAAATCGTTTAAGTTAAATGAGTATTAAGAATGGGGAATCTCTTAATGTCTTGTTTACTTAATGTTTGTTTTGAAAATCGTTTAAGTTAAATGAGTATTAAGAATGGGGAATCTCTTAATGTCTTGTTTACTTAATGTTTGTTTTGAAAATCGTTTAAGTTAAATGAGTATTAAGAACGGGGAATCTCTTAATGTCTTGTTTACTTAATGTGTGTTTGTGAAAACCATTAGGGTTAAACGAGTATTAAGAATGGGGAATCTCTTAATGTCTACGTTAACTTAATGTGGTCGTGAAAATCGTTTAAGTTAAACGAGTATTAAGAATGGGGAATCTCTTAATGTCTACGTTAACTTAATGTGGTCGTGAAAATCGTTTAAGTTAAACGAGTATTAAGAATGGGGAATCTCTTAATGTCTACGTTAACTTAATGTGGTCGTGAAAATCGTTTAAGTTAAACGAGTATTAAGAATGGGGAATCTCTTAATGTCTACGTTAACTTAATGTGGTCGTGAAAATCGTTTAAGTTAAACGAGTATTAAGAATGGGGAATCTCTTAATGTCTACGTTAACTTAATGTGGTCGTGAAAATCGTTTAAGTTAAACGAGTATTAAGAATGGGGAATCTCTTAATGTCTACGTTAACTTAATGTGGTCGTGAAAATCGTTTAAGTTAAACGAGTATTAAGAATGGGGAATCTCTTAATGTCTACGTTTACTTAATGTTGTCGTGAAAATCGTTTAAGTTAAACGAGTATTAAGAATGGGGAATCTCTTAATGTCTACGTTTACTTAATGTTGTCGTGAAAATCGTTTAAGTTAAACGAGTATTAAGAATGGGGAATCTCTTAATGTCTACGTTTACTTAATGTTGTCGTGAAAATCGTTTAAGTTAAACGAGTATTAAGAATGGGGAATCTCTTAATGTCTACGTTTACTTAATGTTGTCGTGAAAATCGTTTAAGTTAAACGAGTATTAAGAATGGGGAATCTCTTAATGTCTACGTTTACTTAATGTTGTCGTGAAAATCGTTTAAGTTAAACGAGTATTAAGAATGGGGAATCTCTTAATGTCTACGTTTACTTAATGTTGTCGTGAAAATCGTTTAAGTTAAACGAGTATTAAGAATGGGGAATCTCTTAATGTCTACGTTTACTTAATGTTGTCGTGAAAATCGTTTAAGTTAAACGAGTATTAAGAATGGGGAATCTCTTAATGTCTACGTTTACTTAATGTTGTCGTGAAAATCGTTTAAGTTAAACGAGTATTAAGAATGGGGAATCTCTTAATGTCTACGTTTACTTAATGTTGTCGTGAAAATCGTTTAAGTTAAACGAGTATTAAGAATGGGGAATCTCTTAATGTCTACGTTTACTTAATGTTGTCGTGAAAATCGTTTAAGTTAAACGAGTATTAAGAATGGGGAATCTCTTAATGTCTACGTTTACTTAATGTTGTCGTGAAAATCGTTTAAGTTAAACGAGTATTAAGAATGGGGAATCTCTTAATGTCTACGTTTACTTAATGTTGTCGTGAAAATCGTTTAAGTTAAACGAGTATTAAGAATGGGGAATCTCTTAATGTCTACGTTTACTTAATGTTGTCGTGAAAATCGTTTAAGTTAAACGAGTATTAAGAATGGGGAATCTCTTAATGTCTACGTTTACTTAATGTTGTCGTGAAAATCGTTTAAGTTAAACGAGTATTAAGAATGGGGAATCTCTTAATGTCTACGTTTACTTAATGTTGTCGTGAAAATCGTTTAAGTTAAACGAGTATTAAGAATGGGGAATCTCTTAATGTCTACGTTTACTTAATGTTGTCGTGAAAATCGTTTAAGTTAAACGAGTATTAAGAATGGGGAATCTCTTAATGTCTACGTTTACTTAATGTTGTCGTGAAAATCGTTTAAGTTAAACGAGTATTAAGAATGGGGAATCTCTTAATGTCTACGTTTACTTAATGTTGTCGTGAAAATCGTTTAAGTTAAACGAGTATTAAGAATGGGGAATCTCTTAATGTCTACGTTTACTTAATGTTGTCGTGAAAATCGTTTAAGTTAAACGAGTATTAAGAATGGGGAATCTCTTAATGTCTACGTTTACTTAATGTTGTCGTGAAAATCGTTTAAGTTAAACGAGTATTAAGAATGGGGAATCTCTTAATGTCTACGTTTACTTAATGTTGTCGTGAAAATCGTTTAAGTTAAACGAGTATTAAGAATGGGGAATCTCTTAATGTCTACGTTTACTTAATGTTGTCGTGAAAATCGTTTAAGTTAAACGAGTATTAAGAATGGGGAATCTCTTAATGTCTACGTTTACTTAATGTTGTCGTGAAAATCGTTTAAGTTAAACGAGTATTAAGAATGGGGAATCTCTTAATGTCTACGTTTACTTAATGTTGTCGTGAAAATCGTTTAAGTTAAACGAGTATTAAGAATGGGGAATCTCTTAATGTCTACGTTTACTTAATGTTGTCGTGAAAATCGTTTAAGTTAAACGAGTATTAAGAATGGGGAATCTCTTAATGTCTACGTTTACTTAATGTTGTCGTGAAAATCGTTTAAGTTAAACGAGTATTAAGAATGGGGAATCTCTTAATGTCTACGTTTACTTAATGTTGTCGTGAAAATCGTTTAAGTTAAACGAGTATTAAGAATGGGGAATCTCTTAATGTCTACGTTTACTTAATGTTGTCGTGAAAATCGTTTAAGTTAAACGAGTATTAAGAATGGGGAATCTCTTAATGTCTACGTTTACTTAATGTTGTCGTGAAAATCGTTTAAGTTAAACGAGTATTAAGAATGGGGAATCTCTTAATGTCTACGTTTACTTAATGTTGTCGTGAAAATCGTTTAAGTTAAACGAGTATTAAGAATGGGGAATCTCTTAATGTCTACGTTTACTTAATGTTGTCGTGAAAATCGTTTAAGTTAAACGAGTATTAAGAATGGGGAATCTCTTAATGTCTACGTTTACTTAATGTTGTCGTGAAAATCGTTTAAGTTAAACGAGTATTAAGAATGGGGAATCTCTTAATGTCTACGTTTACTTAATGTTGTCGTGAAAATCGTTTAAGTTAAACGAGTATTAAGAATGGGGAATCTCTTAATGTCTACGTTTACTTAATGTTGTCGTGAAAATCGTTTAAGTTAAACGAGTATTAAGAATGGGGAATCTCTTAATGTCTACGTTTACTTAATGTTGTCGTGAAAATCGTTTAAGTTAAACGAGTATTAAGAATGGGGAATCTCTTAATGTCTACGTTTACTTAATGTTGTCGTGAAAATCGTTTAAGTTAAACGAGTATTAAGAATGGGGAATCTCTTAATGTCTACGTTTACTTAATGTTGTCGTGAAAATCGTTTAAGTTAAACGAGTATTAAGAATGGGGAATCTCTTAATGTCTACGTTTACTTAATGTTGTCGTGAAAATCGTTTAAGTTAAACGAGTATTAAGAATGGGGAATCTCTTAATGTCTACGTTTACTTAATGTTGTCGTGAAAATCGTTTAAGTTAAACGAGTATTAAGAATGGGGAATCTCTTAATGTCTACGTTTACTTAATGTTGTCGTGAAAATCGTTTAAGTTAAACGAGTATTAAGAATGGGGAATCTCTTAATGTCTACGTTTACTTAATGTTGTCGTGAAAATCGTTTAAGTTAAACGAGTATTAAGAATGGGGAATCTCTTAATGTCTACGTTTACTTAATGTTGTCGTGAAAATCGTTTAAGTTAAACGAGTATTAAGAATGGGGAATCTCTTAATGTCTACGTTTACTTAATGTTGTCGTGAAAATCGTTTAAGTTAAACGAGTATTAAGAATGGGGAATCTCTTAATGTCTACGTTTACTTAATGTTGTCGTGAAAATCGTTTAAGTTAAACGAGTATTAAGAATGGGGAATCTCTTAATGTCTACGTTTACTTAATGTTGTCGTGAAAATCGTTTAAGTTAAACGAGTATTAAGAATGGGGAATCTCTTAATGTCTACGTTTACTTAATGTTGTCGTGAAAATCGTTTAAGTTAAACGAGTATTAAGAATGGGGAATCTCTTAATGTCTACGTTTACTTAATGTTGTCGTGAAAATCGTTTAAGTTAAACGAGTATTAAGAATGGGGAATCTCTTAATGTCTACGTTTACTTAATGTTGTCGTGAAAATCGTTTAAGTTAAACGAGTATTAAGAATGGGGAATCTCTTAATGTCTACGTTTACTTAATGTTGTCGTGAAAATCGTTTAAGTTAAACGAGTATTAAGAATGGGGAATCTCTTAATGTCTACGTTTACTTAATGTTGTCGTGAAAATCGTTTAAGTTAAACGAGTATTAAGAATGGGGAATCTCTTAATGTCTACGTTTACTTAATGTTGTCGTGAAAATCGTTTAAGTTAAACGAGTATTAAGAATGGGGAATCTCTTAATGTCTACGTTTACTTAATGTTGTCGTGAAAATCGTTTAAGTTAAACGAGTATTAAGAATGGGGAATCTCTTAATGTCTACGTTTACTTAATGTTGTCGTGAAAATCGTTTAAGTTAAACGAGTATTAAGAATGGGGAATCTCTTAATGTCTACGTTTACTTAATGTTGTCGTGAAAATCGTTTAAGTTAAACGAGTATTAAGAATGGGGAATCTCTTAATGTCTACGTTTACTTAATGTTGTCGTGAAAATCGTTTAAGTTAAACGAGTATTAAGAATGGGGAATCTCTTAATGTCTACGTTTACTTAATGTTGTCGTGAAAATCGTTTAAGTTAAACGAGTATTAAGAATGGGGAATCTCTTAATGTCTACGTTTACTTAATGTTGTCGTGAAAATCGTTTAAGTTAAACGAGTATTAAGAATGGGGAATCTCTTAATGTCTACGTTTACTTAATGTTGTCGTGAAAATCGTTTAAGTTAAACGAGTATTAAGAATGGGGAATCTCTTAATGTCTACGTTTACTTAATGTTGTCGTGAAAATCGTTTAAGTTAAACGAGTATTAAGAATGGGGAATCTCTTAATGTCTACGTTTACTTAATGTTGTCGTGAAAATCGTTTAAGTTAAACGAGTATTAAGAATGGGGAATCTCTTAATGTCTACGTTTACTTAATGTTGTCGTGAAAATCGTTTAAGTTAAACGAGTATTAAGAATGGGGAATCTCTTAATGTCTACGTTTACTTAATGTTGTCGTGAAAATCGTTTAAGTTAAACGAGTATTAAGAATGGGGAATCTCTTAATGTCTACGTTTACTTAATGTTGTCGTGAAAATCGTTTAAGTTAAACGAGTATTAAGAATGGGGAATCTCTTAATGTCTACGTTTACTTAATGTTGTCGTGAAAATCGTTTAAGTTAAACGAGTATTAAGAATGGGGAATCTCTTAATGTCTACGTTTACTTAATGTTGTCGTGAAAATCGTTTAAGTTAAACGAGTATTAAGAATGGGGAATCTCTTAATGTCTACGTTTACTTAATGTTGTCGTGAAAATCGTTTAAGTTAAACGAGTATTAAGAATGGGGAATCTCTTAATGTCTACGTTTACTTAATGTTGTCGTGAAAATCGTTTAAGTTAAACGAGTATTAAGAATGGGGAATCTCTTAATGTCTACGTTTACTTAATGTTGTCGTGAAAATCGTTTAAGTTAAACGAGTATTAAGAATGGGGAATCTCTTAATGTCTACGTTTACTTAATGTTGTCGTGAAAATCGTTTAAGTTAAACGAGTATTAAGAATGGGGAATCTCTTAATGTCTACGTTTACTTAATGTTGTCGTGAAAATCGTTTAAGTTAAACGAGTATTAAGAATGGGGAATCTCTTAATGTCTACGTTTACTTAATGTTGTCGTGAAAATCGTTTAAGTTAAACGAGTATTAAGAATGGGGAATCTCTTAATGTCTACGTTTACTTAATGTTGTCGTGAAAATCGTTTAAGTTAAACGAGTATTAAGAATGGGGAATCTCTTAATGTCTACGTTTACTTAATGTTGTCGTGAAAATCGTTTAAGTTAAACGAGTATTAAGAATGGGGAATCTCTTAATGTCTACGTTTACTTAATGTTGTCGTGAAAATCGTTTAAGTTAAACGAGTATTAAGAATGGGGAATCTCTTAATGTCTACGTTTACTTAATGTTGTCGTGAAAATCGTTTAAGTTAAACGAGTATTAAGAATGGGGAATCTCTTAATGTCTACGTTTACTTAATGTTGTCGTGAAAATCGTTTAAGTTAAACGAGTATTAAGAATGGGGAATCTCTTAATGTCTACGTTTACTTAATGTTGTCGTGAAAATCGTTTAAGTTAAACGAGTATTAAGAATGGGGAATCTCTTAATGTCTACGTTTACTTAATGTTGTCGTGAAAATCGTTTAAGTTAAACGAGTATTAAGAATGGGGAATCTCTTAATGTCTACGTTTACTTAATGTTGTCGTGAAAATCGTTTAAGTTAAACGAGTATTAAGAATGGGGAATCTCTTAATGTCTACGTTTACTTAATGTTGTCGTGAAAATCGTTTAAGTTAAACGAGTATTAAGAATGGGGAATCTCTTAATGTCTACGTTTACTTAATGTTGTCGTGAAAATCGTTTAAGTTAAACGAGTATTAAGAATGGGGAATCTCTTAATGTCTACGTTTACTTAATGTTGTCGTGAAAATCGTTTAAGTTAAACGAGTATTAAGAATGGGGAATCTCTTAATGTCTACGTTTACTTAATGTTGTCGTGAAAATCGTTTAAGTTAAACGAGTATTAAGAATGGGGAATCTCTTAATGTCTACGTTTACTTAATGTTGTCGTGAAAATCGTTTAAGTTAAACGAGTATTAAGAATGGGGAATCTCTTAATGTCTACGTTTACTTAATGTTGTCGTGAAAATCGTTTAAGTTAAACGAGTATTAAGAATGGGGAATCTCTTAATGTCTACGTTTACTTAATGTTGTCGTGAAAATCGTTTAAGTTAAACGAGTATTAAGAATGGGGAATCTCTTAATGTCTACGTTTACTTAATGTTGTCGTGAAAATCGTTTAAGTTAAACGAGTATTAAGAATGGGGAATCTCTTAATGTCTACGTTTACTTAATGTTGTCGTGAAAATCGTTTAAGTTAAACGAGTATTAAGAATGGGGAATCTCTTAATGTCTACGTTTACTTAATGTTGTCGTGAAAATCGTTTAAGTTAAACGAGTATTAAGAATGGGGAATCTCTTAATGTCTACGTTTACTTAATGTTGTCGTGAAAATCGTTTAAGTTAAACGAGTATTAAGAATGGGGAATCTCTTAATGTCTACGTTTACTTAATGTTGTCGTGAAAATCGTTTAAGTTAAAGGTTTTACCCATAACGCACTAGTTTCGTTTTTCCCCAAATCGATACATTTAACCCTAACAAATTCCTTCCCACACAACCACAGATAAGTCCCTAATGCAAACTAGAAGTTTGGAAGGAGCCCTTACCTCAACGTTAGCTTTAACGTGCGTTTCCGGTACCGCGAGTAATTTCGGTAAAATCTCCGCTCGCAACTTCGCCTCCAAATAGGTCCCCTAGCACCGTGGCGTGGTAGTGAGCAACCTTCCCTTCTGACTCTTCGCGAAATGAAGCTTGGATCTTGAAGAAACGGAGGGGTTTGTGTTTGGATCTCAAAAACCGTTTTTCTTCGTTTTCGAATCAAAGAGGAAAAGTGGAGTTGCGAAAACCTTGATCTAACTCCCACCCAACCTTGGGTTACTAGTTTTGAAGAAAAGAAAGCGACGAAACTGAAAATGGGAGGAGGAGGAAAATGGCTCGCGGCTGAACTGAGGAAGGAGATGGAAAATTTTAGATTTTCCTTCCTTTCTTTTTCTTTCCTTTGTTTTTCCTTTCTTCCTTTTTCCTTCCTTCCTTTATATACTATTTTCTTTTCCTTTTCCTTCCTTATTTTTTTTTCTTTCTTTTCCTTCCTTTTAGTTTTCTTTTCTTTTTCTCTCCAAACAAACATATATAGATAATAATTATAACTTAACAAATATCTCAAAATATCTAGATATTTGTTAAATTACCTTTTCACCCGAAACGCATTGAATTATCCGTAAAGGATTCACCGCAGTTAAATTCAATTTATTTATCAACGAGAAATTTCAATTGGCATCAAAATATCTTTTTGATTATAAAACTCCAAAATATTATTAACTTTGGCTTGAAAGCCTCCGAGCCAAAATCCAAAATACACCAAAAATACATAAATGGTACTTTAAAATTATGGGTCTTACAGAGTCCATGCATTTTGGCATATACGCATCGCATTAGGGTGCTTGGCACACGAGTCGTGTTTGAATCAAGTTATGATTGAGTGTTATGTATTGATTTTGTGTGTAAGTGTGACTGATTGTAAACTATTTCAAAACTCAAGTTGTCGTGGTAATTGTGTTGGAATTGCTAAGTGTTATGTATTGA
>NC_021162.2:33901136-33913651 GCF_000331145.2 Cicer arietinum | reverse complement strand
AAGTGTTAAGATTTGGAGTTGTGTATGAATGCGACTGAATTAGTTTATGTATTTTTGGAAGGATAAGCAGGGAAATCGATTTCCCAATCGATTTGGGAAGTTACAGGAGCTCAACTATTTATAAAATCGATTTTCCAATCGATTTGGCCATGCAGGAATTCAGCAAAACTGACAAAAATCGATTGGCTTAGTAGAAATTCTTATTTTGAGTTAGATTACAGATTGCTCATTGATTTATCAATGTCTTGGTTAGTTATATATTACTTGATGGATTGAGAACCTTATTTTGTTTTCATTGTTATTTGGCATGTGTTATATGAACTTTTAGCATGTGGAAAACCCTTTTAAGGTGCATGATAAGTTGAAAGGTTATTTTGTGCATGTAAAAACTTAAATGTTATGTGTTACTTGTTAATTTCGGTTGGTGACCCTTTACAACTATTGTGGAAATCTGGGCTTTGCCCTCAGATGAGAGCCAGGACGATCCTACCGGTTCGTACCCTACGGATGGGAATGTAGATGGGATTGCTTGACTAGAGCTATGTTAGGAGGATCTCACGGGGCGCGTGGAGATCACTCAGGGTGTATAACTATAGTTTTTTTTGAAGAATGATCAGATTAGGATGACATAGAGGGAACAAATGTTTTCTTGGATTACGTTATTTTGAACTGGAAAACTGTACCTTTACAAATATTGTCAGTATGACATCTTAGTTCAATGGGTTCCATGTATCATCTGTTGTTGTGTAAATACTTTGGATTCATATATTTTGAGAAACTTTTCCGCTGCTTGTAAATTATAATGACTCAATTATTTATCCAAAGGTATTTCCTTATTTATTTCTCTGTTTTATTTTAATTTCTTTTGAAAAAAAAATATACCCTCGCTTTGAAAAACGGGGTGTTACAAAAGTCAGGAACATGTAAGACTTACACAATACATATTTCTTGTTACTCATAAGTCTACTTTGCGACTTGTTATAGCATTTTGATCCTATGTAAGACCTTCGTGAAGTTTTACAGCATCCTACCTTTTGACATGAGTGATGTTTTAAGGATCACACATTACTACTCATGAGAATAACACGTTTATTCGTTACCTTTTTTTTATAAGTTTTAAAAATAAGTTGCCACATTTTATTATAATCTTCGTCAATAATTATTTTTTCTCTCATTCTAAATATTAATCATAATTTAGTTCCAACTTACATATATATCCTTATTAAACTTTTAATACCTCAACTCTCCCTAACAAACATAACTATTATGCTCGAATTAATGGGTTTTCTCAATCATCTACCCTAGTTTCTAACAGCTTCAAATCATTCAACCAACTTAATCATCATATGAATGGTCGAGCAACAATCAACCAACTATTCTAAGATACATTATTCAAAACAACTAACAAAATCACCCCTCCCCAAAAATGTAATATGAATAGTTAAAAGACTACTTATATTGCTAGTTTGAAGAATGATTTTGTTCCTAGTCTATACTAAAAACAACAAAATGTAAATGCAGAGTTCAAAGAACCTACACCCCTGAATAATGATACATAAGCTATAGTACCATTCAGGGGGTTGCATCCTTGGCAACTTTAATATTTGTTGCATTATCATAGTTTTCATCCAAATTGATCTCATTTCCTATAGATGACCCATTAATAGGTAGCTTCTTTCTTGGCCTCGTTTGAGCACATGTTTTTACCCTCAAAATTCTCTAAGTTGGAGGAGGAGCCACCTTTGGTGCAACATTTTTAGGTGGTGATGAAGTAATCTTTTATGTTTTTCTTCTCTTTCCAACTTTAGTGGCCTCATCGTAAGATTTAAATTATCTTCTTATCCCATTTTTATGTTGTGAGTCACTTGAGTAGGTGGTTCTTAAATGACAACAACTTCTCCATCAACTCTTTCTTCATCTTCTTCATGACTTGTTCTCTTCTCCACCAATTTCCTAATCTTGCCACCATTTATCTTTGGCATGTAGAACAATTAACAGAAAAAATAGGGGTTTTAATGGTGTTTATTTTTAATATCTTTTTAATGTGATTAAACTACAGTAAAGAAAAACATAGTGGATAAACAAAAACAAAATAAAATAACACAAATGATTTATCCTGGTTCACCACCAACACAGTAGCTATGTCCAATCCCTTCACTTTCACCGAACACCTACTAGTCAAACTAACTGTGTTCAAGTCTTTTCAACGTTCAAGTTTAGTATAGTGAAACTGTTGAGGAAGGCAACCATTACAAGGGTAGGTTAAAGAGAATATGGTTAGGTTTTCCTGGAAAAAAAACTCTCACAAGAGTGTTTACAAAGTTGTACTCTTAGAAAGTTATCTCAATATGTAGGTAAAACGAATGATTAAGAGCAAAAGGGCAGAGTTGGCTATTTATGCTTATAACTGTACATTTCTTGTTATCTATCAAGTGAGGAATGCACGTTCTTTAATAGAGATTGTTTAGGATTTCTAGTCGTTGGCCTAATTGAAAGAACTCAACATACATCATGATGTTTTGTTTCAAATATGTTGAGATTGATTTTCCATAGAAAACTTTCCAAAACAAATACTTGTAATGGAAAATCAAACCACACATTGATAGATAACAAATACTTGACATCCACATATTGTTTGATGAAAACTAAAGTCGCTACTGGGTTGGGTTACAAGAGAGTCAAACTGGTTTGGTTTTGCTTCTACTAAGCAGATTTGATATAGTGATTACACACTTACAATAAAGCACAAAGCACTAAATAATATAAAGTTGAACGAGTGCGTTTGCTAGAACTTAAAACTCTAAAACTTTGAATACTTAGAGAAAATTAAGCTCTTGAGGTTTTTCTAAATAACTTTTGTTTTTATGATTTTTGAGTTTGTTGTCCGTTTTTTTATTATTGTTGTACCTGTCTTCTTCAACTGTGATTCATTATTTATAGATGAAATTAGGGTTCATGGATTTTTTGCTGAGTTTCTAAATCGTATCTCAAATTCACCTTGGTCAATAGAGATTTCCAAATATAATTCTGATTGATATGTTTTGATGATATGATTGTTAGGCAATCTTTTGTTTCCAAACTAGATTTGTTTAACGTTGTTTTCATGTCAACGTGAATCTGGATCGTTAGGATATTCTGGATATTTTTGTTAATGTGAATCTAGATCGTTAGGCAATTCTGGATTTTTTTGTTAATGCGAATCTTCCTTCATATGCTTGATAGATTTGAGAGGGAATTAATATGGGCTTGTTCTTAAGCTTTCAAAAGTAAGAATACGACTAAGTTCAATTCAATATTTTTTCAATCTATCAGAGCATTTGACCTTCCAAAAGGGACGTCAACTTTTCTCCATCAGAATCATCGATTTTTATTCTTCACAATCATTGCCTTTATGGTTGGAATCAGATGTTGTGATGCTTGAATAACCATAGTCAGAGGCAAATGTAAAGGTGTGTGACATATCAAAGTGTGCTACATATCAATGCAAGTTCAGAGTGTGCTACATATCAGAGTCAATGCAAGTTCAGAGTGTGCTACATATCAAAGGAAACACTCTAGAACAAGTTGCAGTAATCAATGTTAGCGGAATATATGCTTCAAATGCAAACTTGAATAGTGGCTTAAAACTTCAGAGGCATACTAAAAATAGATTTTAGAGGCATGTTGCAGTTATGTTCATCAAAGGCATGCTAAAGTTATTGTTCATCAGCGGCATACTAAAATTATTGTTCATCAAAGACATGCTGAAGTTATTCAGAGGCATGCTAAAGTTACTGTTTATCAGAGATCTGCTAAAGTTACTATTCATCAGAGGCATAAGAACCCCAAAAACACGCTGAGTCTTTTGAGGCACAAAATACTTTAGAGGCACGCTGAATTTTCAGAGGTACTTAATTCTTCAGAGGCAGATACGCAGACTTAACGTAGGCTTGCTAACTAGAAGCATGCTTCAGTCTTCAGAGGCAGACGAATAAATACACTATACTACCATAAACACATTATTAGAGGTATATGCTTAAACACGTTGAACTACCATAAGCACGCTAGTAGAGGAAAATGTGCTAACTTTTCCAACGTGTGCCTTTTTTCAAATTCTGAGGATGTCGTTGACGTACTGATTTGATTTTGTTTCCTGTGACATTTTTACTTCCTCATGTTGTATCCTTCGATTATCCTGTTCTAATTTCTATAGACTTAATGAAATCATTAGTGCAATAAATTGTTCTCACAAAGAACTTTTGTTAACATCAAAACCACATAGAGGAATTGGTTCCAACAATCTCTCCCTTTTTGATGATGACAAAACAATACTTTTGATAAATATTTATTTAAACAAAAGTGAAGTAAAACAACAAACAAACATGCAAATACACAAGCATGCAAAAAAGTAAAACACACACATTTTTAAATTTTTCTCAAATCTCTTTCTCGCCATTTGTGATCAGACAAAAAGATTAGAAATTCGAATGACAATTGACTAATGAGTTAACAACATTCAGTAGCTCAAAGTTAAGCCTAGAAACACAATCTGTTTAATTTTAAACTCTTATGAGAATATAACAATTATAGCATCAAACAAATATAGATCATAACATTAATCATATATAAATACTAGGTTCATATTCTTCTTAATAAATTAAAATGTTTCTTCAGCTAGTGGTTTAGTGAAAATGTCAGTCCATTGATGTTCAATGTCTACAAACTTGATATGTAACACACCTTTTTAAACATAGTCCTTAATAAAGTTTTTTTTTTCTTTATGTGTTTAACCCTAGAATGCATAATTGGATTCTTAGTTAGACAAATAGCAAATGTATTATTAAATAATATTGGATTCTTAGTTGTTGAGAGTTGCATCCTGCTGCTGAAATGTACTCAGCTTTTGTTGTTGACATTGCAATTGTGCTTTGTCTTTTGCTTGACCACGATATCAAATTTTCACATAGGAAAGTTGATAGCGTTTCAGCAAGTGTACTGAATCGTTGCAAGTAATAATAAAACGGTAGTACCGAGTGTCGAACTCAAGGATTGCGTTTTACTATTGAATTATATTTAGTTACTAAAATTGAACAAAAAGTTCCCAAGTTGATTGAAATAATATTTAAAATTGACAACAATAGTAAAATTGATCCTTTATAAATTGAGAAAAATGTTAGGGATGAGTTTCACTTTGAATCCAACCTTTGTGTCTAATTTGATCCTAGTTATTGAATTCCTTTATTGAATTATTACCAAATTCTCTTTGTTATTCTTGCCCTAATGTCTTAGTGACAGAACCTTTAATTACAAAGTAACCCCTAATTCCTTAGTAGATTTAAGATTAGAATTAAGCATTACTGTATAGGAATCCTCTTGTAAATTATTGCTTTGCAACTAATTTAATTGGTTTCATGACCTGCACCTATGTCTAGACTACAAATTCATGAATTACTCATCTCAAGCATTCGTAAAGTCCACTTCCGTTTCAAAATACAAATCGTAGAACATTTTAATGTTGATCAAGCAATAAAAAGCATTAAGCACAAAGATGAGAAAAGTAATTCAATAAAATCATTCATATAACTAGAAATCAAATCATAAAAATAAGGGTTTCATCTTGTTACACTCATCCCTAACAAATAGGGTTTAGTTACTAATGACAGAGATAAAAGAGATAGATTCTTGATAAAACTACTCAAATGATGTTAGAAACGGCCGTCTTTGAGTTTCTATGCTAGGGCACAAGTCTCCCAACTTCCCAAGAGTCAAAAAGATCCCTAAAACAGTAAAAAATTGTGTTTTTATGGTTGCTGATGCGTGTCGCGCGCCCCAGGCGTAGGAAACGCGCTCCAGGCGCGCTTGGACAGGCTGGAAATGCGCCCAGGCGCAGAAAACGCGCTTCATGCGCGCCTGGACAGTGCTGAATGGCTGGAAACGCGCCTCAAGCGCGTCTGGTGCGCTTCAAACGCTCAACATCTGATGTCCGACATATATTGCATTTGGATCCTTTTTCGAGTCTGAATGTGGTTCCGCCGTATTCATGAAATGTGTAGCTATGGATCTTAGCTTTCATTTGCACTTGGTTTGTCTCCAATTGGACTTATACAACTTCAGATATGGCTAAAATACTCTACATAGGTCATGTTGATTTCTCACCAAAATTCAGCACTGCACTAAAACAAAACGCAATGTAAAATTACGAAAAATTACTACTTAATCAATGAAATAAAAACACAAAACATTTTATTAACTCACTGAACAAAAATCAACAAAATATATCAAATAAATCCTTAATAAAACTAATGATTGGAAATAAATAAGACTAAAACAGTGGGAAAATGTGCATATGATGAAGAGTCATCACAACCCCAAACTTAATCTATTGCTTGTCCCCAGGAAACAACTAATTTCATATTTGGTCTAGTTAAACGCGCACTTAAATTCCATTTCTCAAATCAAATCAAACTCAATTTTCAAAGTTCTTGCTATTGCAAAACATTCATCATGCTTTATGGTTGTTTAAAAAAAAAACAACATGATTTGTACACCTTGGCATTCATTCATCAAATTCAACTCTCTCTTAACACATTCTCACCAAAATTTCTCTCAAGTGTTTAGAAAGGATTATGAATTTATCACTAAAATCCTAGAACATGCATCACGCTACCATAGGCTTGTAAAAATTATAGTTGGCAATCATAATGCAGTAAACACATACATTTTTGGAGGACTTTCTGGTTGTAATAGGGCTTAGGTAATGGTAGGATATTTTAGGATATTAGGCTTTACTACTTGGAGTTAGGCATACATTTCCACCTTATTCTACCATTTTTTTTTCTTCACCTTTTCATTATGGAGATTCTCAAATATTGACAAAAAAACAAAGAAGATATTATTTACCAAAGTACACAAACTAATTTTTTTGTTTATTTTTTTTTTCTTCTTTTGTGTGAGAATCACTACCCCAAACTTAAAAGGTTGCTATCCCATAAGCAACCCCAAACTTAGAGTTTTATCAAGACACATTTTTTTTTCTACCTAACTCCAAGTAAGGTGATTTAATTAAAGTCGGGTATTTGGCTTGTAATGTGGCTAGTAACCGAAATAAAAGGGCAAGGCTCAAAAGGGCTAGCAAAGGGTAAAATTTTCATAGGGTAGTTAGAAAGGCTCAAACGACCAATAAAATTGCCTCAATGTATGCATAAATTACAAGTAATTCAAGTCAGAATTAGTGCAAATTCTAGAGGGATAACACATGTCTGGATAATCACACAACAAAGAACTTAAGTGTTTAGGCTCAAAAGCTCACACCTAGGATAATAAGAGAGAGTATGAACAATCAAAATAATGCCAACATGCTTCTGAAAAGTTAAAATTGTATTTTTGAAAAATTGATGGCATATTAGCTTTCTACAACCATTTAGTAATCAAGAATGCATGCATTAGGAAGGCTTTTCGACTTGAGCAATAACATAATCTAAGAAATGAAATTGAACTTTCGAAATCACAAACAGAAACTTTAAGATTAAGTGCAAGTCATTACAACTGTTTCATCATAGTACACATTTAGTGAAAGGAACAAAAAAAAAACATGAAGAACAAAAAGTCAACATACACTGACATTAACAAAGAAAGCGAGAACACGGAAAGCAACAGGACAAACAACAAAAAGAAAAAGGAAAGAAGGGAGACAGAATTCAAAAACAAAAGAAAGAAAACTTCTCTAGTTTAGCAAAATAAAATAAAAGGTGTTCATGGTATATATTAAAAATTAACATATAAGTCTTAAAACGATAAAACAATAATTAAACAATGTTCACCATAGTGCACTGTAGTGAATTTTTACTTCGTAGTGGAAAACGTTTTACTAACATTTAAAATAGACATCTCGTGTCATACATAACAATCTCAAAAAACATTAAGAAATTGAGTCAACTAAACTGCCAATATTCCATCTTCAACAATAAATTAGCTTTTAATCTTCACCTACAATCAATAAAATAACAAATGAATAAATACACGATTCCACATAAATCCCATAAGCAACCCCAAACTTAGAGTTTTATCAAGACACATTTTTTTTTCTACCTAACTCCAAGTAAGGTGATTTAATTAAAGTCGGGTATTTGGCTTGTAATGTGGCTAGTAACCGAAATAAAAGGGCAAGGCTCAAAAGGGCTAGCAAAGGGTAAAATTTTCATAGGGTAGTTAGAAAGGCTCAAACGACCAATAAAATTGCCTCAATGTATGCATAAATTACAAGTAATTCAAGTCAGAATTAGTGCAAATTCTAGAGGGATAACACATGTCTGGATAATCACACAACAAAGAACTTAAGTGTTTAGGCTCAAAAGCTCACACCTAGGATAATAAGAGAGAGTATGAACAATCAAAATAATGCCAACATGCTTCTGAAAAGTTAAAATTGTATTTTTGAAAAATTGATGGCATATTAGCTTTCTACAACCATTTAGTAATCAAGAATGCATGCATTAGGAAGGCTTTTCGACTTGAGCAATAACATAATCTAAGAAATGAAATTGAACTTTCGAAATCACAAACAGAAACTTTAAGATTAAGTGCAAGTCATTACAACTGTTTCATCATAGTACACATTTAGTGAAAGGAAAAAAAAACAGAAAGAAAAGAAAATCAAAATAGACTGACATTAAACAAAGAAAATGAGAAAAAGGAAAGAAACAAGACAAGCAACTTAAAGAAAGAAAAAAAAAGGAAAGAAAACTTCTTTCAGTTTAGTAGTTCAAGGATTCTCGTTTAGATCATCCGCTCATGTTTCACTATGGTCGCCAGTATACTGGTAAGGTGCAAATAGATCAGCATAAAACATGCCTCCTGGTGTCTGTTGAGAAGAAGCGAAGGCTCGATATAGATTGGTCATCCCCAGTTGTATTCTGGCTTGTCCATCTCGGTGTTCAATCATCAACCGTTCCATCATAGTTTCCAGTCTACCACATCTCTCCTCGGTGGATAGCTGTGATGGATGTGAAGGGTGGTGATGTGGTTCAGTATTTTCCTCTGTTGTCATCGCTGTTGGTGGGGCACCAGGGTCATCTACCGGAATCATGGAGTGTTTTTCTATCCACTTAGCAGTGATTGGTGTAGCATGTTTCACCATTTCTTCACCCTGTTTAGGTAACACTCTCACCTGCTCACATAGTTTGCTTATCAGAGAAGCATGATGGAAGTAGCCTGTCGGAGGATCAAGAGTTGTTGTCCCCCAAAGATCATCAGCTAGTGCACGTTGATTATGTCGCCTTTTATGATGGCAAGTAGTAGGCATACTCTGTGAAATGTTATATCTGACACATTGGAACATGGTAGTAGCGTGTGATGAACAAAGGTGCTCCATGCTTTTGCAATTGGGTTGAGATCCACTGAGCGCAGTTTCCTAATCGAGCCATCCCTATTTCGAAACCAATCTGTGCCTGGTTTGCATAAAATGCGTAGGATCTCCTAAGTGTCTAATTTTTTTGTTGTGGTCCAACATATCTTGACAGCGGCAGTCCTGATAATTCGACAGACCAAAAATTGCATTGATGAATTGGGGTGTGAAGGGTACCCTTTTTCCCCTCACATAACTCACAAACTGATCATGTGGAAATGGGCCGTCAGACTTCAGATCAGAGGCATTGGAGAAGAATTCCACTGCCAAGGACTTGCTCGTTGTGGTGACGAATGTGGTTAGCTTCTCCCATCCTCTGGCCGCAATCATCGCCTGGATGTCAACAAATTCATCTGCTTCCAAATGAATGTTTTTCTCACTCACAAACTTCTTGACTACAGGGAGTTTGGCATGAAACTCTTGTGTTGCCATCGTCTTGTGCAGTTGGGCGGAGGATGTACTTGCGACCTTAGTTCGTTTTGCTTTTTGTTGGGTTGTCATTAGGTCCTGCAAAACAAGTATTCACACCCATGGTTCAAAATATTTCAGGTTAGAGACAATTAATTTAAGCATGGCCCCCATTGGAAAAATAACTACTTAAATGGCCCTGGGTTAGTCCAACAAAATTCTAAATGATAATAGTGCATATACATTGAATGTCATTTTAACAAACAGTTGGAGTGCAGTATATATTTTGTGGTCCTTAAGGTGCAAAAGTGGTTGTGTCATTTTAACAAACAATTGGAATGCAGTGTGTGTTTTGTGGTACTTAAGGTGCAAAAGTGGTTGTGTCATTTTAACAAATAGTTGGAGTGCAGTCATAAAACACATGAACAATTCACATACATGCAACATTAACACACATTCAATCTCAGAAAATCAACATGCATGTATGCACAATTTCTAATACTAGCACAAATTTGAATTTAAAGAACCCACATGCATCAATGAACAAGAAATAGTTGATATTAGAAATTGGGGGAAACTTACTTGAGGATGAAAGAATGTTGGATAAGAGAGGAAAACTTACTTGAGATAATGGAGGAAGGTTTGGAGGGTGATAATGAAGAAGGGGAAACTGACCTTTGATGATAATGGAGGAAGGTTTGGAGAGTGATAATGAAGAAAAGGAGTTTTGAGTGAGAAGATGGGGATTTTAAAACCTAGCTGTGAAAAGCGCTTCAGGCGCGCGTGCACAGTGACAAATGCTGCGAAAAGCGCTTCAGGCACTCTAGGGCGCGCTTCAGGCGCACGTTCACAGTGACAAAACCTACAAAACGAGCTTCAGGCGCGGGTTCACATTGACAAAACCTGCAAAATGCGCTTCAGGCGCGCAGGGCGTGCTTCAGGCGCGTGTTCTGTCATTTGGAACTGTAAAATCACTTCTCAACACATCTTTTTGATTCCTTGCTCATACCAAACATCAAAACTAATAGAACTAGCAATTTAGAGACTAAAATTGGAACTGAATGGAGTAAAATAAGTCTGAAATGCAATAAATAAATACAGTGCAAAGGATATAAAATTGGGTTGCCTCCCAATAAGCACTCGTTTAGTGTTTTGAGCTGGGCATTCCACTCTTCAAGTGTTGATCAGATGGATGGACTCCATCGAAGGTTTTGACTCTGCCCCTAAATAAGGTTTGAGCCTTTGTCCATTCACCTTAAAGTTCCGATTTGAGTGTGTGTCTTTCAACTCCACAGCCCCATATGGAAACACCTTGATTATCTTGAAGGGGCCCGACCATCTTGACTCTAGTTTTCCGGGGAACAACTTCAATCTTGAGTTGAATAGAAGAACCAGCTCTCCTTCTTGGAATTCCTTGAATTTAATTTTGTTGTCATGCCATTTCTTGGTTTTTTCTTTATATATTTTAGTGTTCTCATATGCGAAATTCCGGAACTCCTTTAACTCGTGAAGCTGTAGAATTCTTGATTCTCCTGCCTTAACCAAGTCAAAATTCAAGTATTTCGTCGCCCAAAATGCTCGATGCTCCAGTTCGAACAGCAAATGACATACTTTACCATACACGATTTGATACGGAGACATACCAAGGGAGGTTTTAAAAGCTGTTCGGTAGGCCCACAGTGCATCATCATGTTTTGTTGACCCATCTTTTCGTGAGGCATTAACTGTTTTTTCAAGAATTTGCTTAAGCTACTTGTTGGATACTTCAACTTTCCCACTGGTTTGTGGGTGATATGGGGTTTCCACCCTATGACGCACATTATATTTCCTCAAAAGGTATTCCATTTTTCGGTTTAGAAAGTGAGTGCCCTCGTCACTAATCAAAGCTCGAGGTACGCTAAAACGGGCAAATATGTTCTTCTTGAGAAATGTGATGACCTGTTTTGAATCATTAGTTTGAGTAGCAACTGCTTCAATCCATTTGGAAACATAATCTACCGCCACCAAAATATAAACTTTTTATATGAGGATTGGAATGGACTCATGAAGTCAATACCCCACACGTCGAACACTTTTACTTCTAATATAGGATTTTGCGGCATCTCATCCCATTTTGAAATATTACCGGTGCGCTGGCATCGATCGCACTTCTTCACGTAGTTGAATGCATCTTTGAACAATGAAGGCCAAAATAGTTCTGATTAGAGAACTCTTGCTGCAGTTCGATCACCACTGAAATGACCCCCATAATCAGAGTCATGGCAGTGCCATAATACCTTTTCTTGCTCCTCCTCGGACACACACCTTCGCAACAAACCATCCACTCCTCTTTTGTACAAGAAAGGTTCATCCCATACATAGAATTTGGCATCATGGATAAACTTCTTTCGTTGTTGGTATGTGAAATCAGATGGAATTGCCTCACCTACCTTAAAATTAGCATTGTCGGCGAACCAATGTGCCATGACAATAGCGAAGGTGTGCTCATCGGCAAATTGGTCTTGAATCGGTCTAATGTCCTCATCCTCCTTAATATTCTCCAATCGAGTTAAGTGATCTGCTACAGTATTCTCTGATCTCTTCTTATCTCGGATCTCAATGTCGAATTCTTGTAGTAATAGAATCCATCTAAGTAATCTTGGTTTTGATTCCTGCTTAGTAAACAAATACCTCAAGGCAGCATGATCAGTGTAAACAATAACTTTCGATCCTAGTAAATAAGATC
>NC_021162.2:33899652-33900995 GCF_000331145.2 Cicer arietinum | reverse complement strand
TCACTTGCATCACACATGATTTCAAAAGGTAGTGACCAGTCAGGTGCAATGATAATGGGAGCAGTTATCAACTTATTTTTCAAACTGTTAAAAGCATGCAAACAATCCTCACTGAATTTGAAATGTGTGTCTTTCACAAGTAGTTTTGTGAGTGGTTTTGCAATTTTTGAAAAATCTTTTATAAATCTCCTATAAAATCCAGCATAGCCTAAAAAGCTTCTAATGCCTTTTTCGTTGGTAAGAGGGAGAAGCTTTTCAATAACTTCAACTTTGGCCTTGTCTACCTCGATCCCCTTGTGGGAGATTCGGTGGCATAATACAATTCCCTCTCGTACCATAAAATGACATTTTTCCCAATTTAGGACCAAGTTGGATTTTTCACACCTTTCTAATACAAGAGACAAACTACTCAAACAATTATCAAAAGATGAACCAAAGACAGAAAAGTCATCCATAAATACTTCGATATGTTTTTCAATCATATCGGAGAATATGGACATCATGCACCTTTGAAATGTGGCAGGGGGATTGCCCAGCCCCAACGGCAATCGCCGATATGCAAACACCCCATACGGACATGTGAATGCAGTTTTCTCTTGATCCTCGGGGGCCACAACTATCTGATTGTATCCCGAATAGCCATCTAGGAAGCAGTAATACTCATGGTCGGCTAGCCGCTCAAGCATCTGATCAATGAAAGGGAGTGGGAAATGATCCTTCCTCGTAGCGCTGTTCAATGTTCTATAGTCAATACACACTCTCCATCCTGTAACCATTCGTGTAGGAATTAGCTCATTCTTTTCATTTGTGATGACGATCATTCCACCCTTTTTTGGTACAACTTGGACGGGACTCACCCAAGGGCTGTCTGAAATGGGGTAAATGAGTCCGGCTTCTAGGAGCTTTACCACTTCTTTCCTAATCATTTCTTTCATTGCCGGATTCAATCTCCTTTGGGGTTGTACTACCGGTTTGTGATTGTCCTCCATTAGGATTTTGTGTATACAAAAAGTCGGACTTATTCCCTTCAAGTCCTCAATGGACCAACTGATGGCACCCTTATGCTTACGTAGAATTCTCAACATCTTTTCTTCTTGCAATTCACTCAAACTTGCACTGATTATGGCTGGATTCTTATCTTCTTCACCTAGGAATACATATTTCAAATGAAGAGGCAACTGCTTGAGTTCAATCAGTGGTGTCTTTTTCTCTGAGGGCTTATCTTCATCCCCTTTCAACTCCTCCCATCTTGTAGGAAAACGGGGGGAGTAGGATGGTGATGCTTCCAACATGGCCAAAACCTTTTTCATCTTTGGATCTTCACTTTCTTTAACAACATCTTG
>NC_021162.2:33897956-33899622 GCF_000331145.2 Cicer arietinum | reverse complement strand
TTGACTATCTCATCTAAGATCTCGATTCGATTGCACCCTTCTCTTTCTTTTGAGTGTTCCATGGCTTTCAGAATGTTAAAAGTGACGATCTCCTCGTTTACTTTTAAGGTTAAGGTGCCATCTGCTACATCAATCATAGCTTGCCCTGTTGCTACGAACGGTCTCCCCAAAATCAAAGGAATGTCATTGTCTTCCTCCATGTCTAGTACCACGAAATCCACTGGAAAAATGAACTTGTCCACTTTAACCAACACATCTTCCACCACTCCATTGGGGTGTTTAATTGAGTGATCCGCAAATTGTAGCATCAGCTATGTGTCTTTGACCTTTCCAATGCCCAGTTTTTTGTATATGGAAAGGGGCATAAGACTCACACTAGCCCCAAGATCACACAGCGCCTTCCCAAAAGTTCTATTTCCAATGGCGCACGGGATTGAGAAGCTTCCAGGATCCTTGAGCTTCGATGACAGTTTTCTCTGTAGTATAGCACTATATTCTTCAGTAAGCATCACTATTTCACCGTCGATTTTTCTTTTCTTCGATAGAATCTCCTTCATGAACTTGGCGTATGTTGGCATCTGTTCTAGTGCCTCTGCAAAAGGAATGTTAATCTGTAATTTTTTAAAAACATCAAGGAACTTACCGAATTGTTTTTCTGTTTCTTCCTTTTTTAACCTTTGAGGAAACGGAAGTGGAATTTATGGTTTTGGCAGTGGTTCCCTTTTTTGTACCACAGGTTCTTCCTCCTTTTCAAGAGTGGTGTGCTCTTCCACTAAGGTTGGTGTGACTGTTTCCTCTGAGTGGGTTGAGCTTGAAGTACTTACACTTTGTTTGGCTTTAAGTGGTACTTGTTCACTTACCTTGCCACTCCTTGTTGTCACGGCATTGACATTATTTCGCGGATTCGAAATCGTGTCACTAGGCAAATTTCCAGTCGTTCTTTGTGCCATTTTTTGAGCAAGTTGACCCACTTGAGTTTCCAGATTCTTTATGGATGCAGAGTGATTTTTCTGGATGGCTCTTGACTCTTCAATGAAAGAATTTGTGGTTGTCACTAATTTCTCCATAGCACTCTCCCAAGCAGCCTTTCTAGGTGGAAATTGGTTTGTATGAGCTCCTTGTTGACCTTGAGAACCACCTTGCTGATCTCTCCAAGAAAAATTTGGATGATTTCTCCAATAAGGGTTGTACGTACTAGAGTAGGGGTTATTCTGCCTCCCGTTATTACTAACAAAATTCACCTGTTCTAGTTCTTCTAACTCATTGTCATCCAGTTTTTCACAAGCTCTAGTTTTATGTGCTCCTCCACAAAGGTTACAGCTAGTTTGCCTTAGTAATTTGACAAGGGCTACTGGGGGTTGTATATTTAGAGCTGCTATTCCCTTCTTTATCTCAGTGGCAATAACATCTTCTATCTGTTTTGAGAATAACTTTCCTGGGGCTAATCCATCCATAACATTCAACTCCAATACACCACTTGTTGATCCACCACCTCTGTCATACAACATCATTTGTTCATTTGATGCCATGATCTCAATAATCTTTTGTGCTTCTGTTGCGGTCTTGTAATTCAAAGAACTACCTACTGTGGCATCCAACATAATTCTAGTGCTCGGCCTCAAACCATTGCAAAATATTTGCATTTGGGCAGTGTCGTCATAAGCAT
>NC_021162.2:33873837-33897311 GCF_000331145.2 Cicer arietinum | reverse complement strand
AAGAACTTATCTTCAAGATCATCCCATGTGGTGATGTTGTCAGCAGGAAAGGAATGAAGCCACTCCTTAGCATCATCTGTCAATGAAAATGGAAACAGTTTCATTCTCTTGCCTTCCTCAGACAAACCATCCACCTTCACTATTTCACATAATTCAAAGAAATTTGTGAGATGTCTATTGGCGTCTTCGTTATGTCTACCGGCAAAATGAATCTCCTTCAACTCTCGGTATAGAGCGGGACTTATTTCAAACTTGTTGATTGTAACCGGTTGGTTACGGATGGGCAATCGAGCATGATTTCTATTCTGATTCCCATACTCGCCGAGAGTACGTTCTGGTAGTGGTGGATCGTCCATCTTAGTAACTATGACGGAATCACCAAAAACCTCTTCTTCCACAACTAAATGTCTTTCCCTTTGTCTCCTTTCTCGAGCCACCTTTCGATGTGCTTTCGCTGTTTTTTCGATTTCTGGATCAAAGATAAGTTCAGTTGAAGACTGGCCTCGCATACAAGGTTAGACAAATTATGAGTAATGAACAGTTAAAGAGAGATAAATAACTAAGTAAAAATTAAAGAGTTTTAAACCAGAAATTTTTTAATTTTTCTATTTTTTTGAAATAAAATAAAACAAGAAATTTTATTGCAGAGAAAAAAATTTCAATTCAGTAAATCAATTAAATTCAATATTGATATGGCAATCCCCGGCAGCGGCGCCAAAAACTTGATAGCGTTTCAGCAAGTGTACTGAATCGTTTAGATCAAGCAATAAAAAGCATTAAGCATAGAGATGAGAAAAATAATTCAATAAACTCATTCATATAACTAGAAATCAAATCATAAAAATAAGGGTTTCATCTTGTTACACTCATCCCTAACAAATAGGGTTTAGTTACGCATGACAGAGATAAAAGAGATAGAGATTAGAGAAGAATTACCAGAAGGATTCATGAATGATTCTTGATAAAACTGCTCAAATGATGTTAGAAACGACCGCCTTTGAGTTTCTATGCTAGGGCACAAGTCTCCCAACTTCCCAAGAGTCAAAAAGATCCCTAAAACAGTGAAAAATTGCTCCAATGATGGTAGAAACGACCGTCTTTGAGTTTCTATGCGAGGGCACAAGCCTCCCAACTTCCCAAGAGTAAAAAAGATCCCTAAAACAGTGAAAAATTGTGTTTTTATGGTTGCTGATGCGCGTCGCGCGCCCCAGGGGCAGGAAACGCGCTCCAGGTGCGCCTGGACAGTGTTGGATGGCTGGAAACGCGCCCCAAGCACAGAAAACGCGCTTCAGGCGCGCCTAGACAATGCTGAATGGCTGGAAACGCGCCTTAGGAGCGTTTGGCGCGCTTCAAACGCTCGAATTCTTTTGTCCAACGTATATTGCATTTCTATTCTCTTTCGAGTCTGAATTTGGTTCCAGTGTCTTCATGAAAGTTGTAGCTATGGATCTTAGCTTTCATTTGCACTTGGGTTGTCTCTAATTGGACATCTACAACTCCAGATATGGCTGAAATACGCTACATAGGTCATGTTAATTTCTCACCAAAATTTAGCACTGCACTAAAACAAAACGCAATGTAAAATTACGAAAAATTCCTACTTAATCAATGAAATAAAAACACAACATTTTATTAACTCAAAGAACAAAAATCAACAAAATATATCAAATAAATCCTTAATTTAACTAATGATTGGAGATAAATAAGACTAAAATAGTGGGAAAATATGCATATGATGAAGAGTCATCAAAAGTGCAGATTCAACTAGTGTTTTTTCTTTCAAGTTTGTCTCCGACATAGTCAACATCACAATATCCTACTAACTTGTACTCAATTGACAACTTATAGAACAAACCATGGTTAAAAATAACTTTTAGGTATCTAAGGATCCTCTTAACAATAGTTAATTTGGATTCGCTTGGATTATGCTTAAATCTGGCACACAAACAAAATAATAAATCAGGTTTGGAAGCAATAAGATATAGAAGTGACCATATCATTCATTTGTATGTTTTCTAGTCAACTTTCATTCTTGATTCATCTTTATTGAGTGAGCAAATGGGTTGTATTGGTGTAGCCATAGGTTTGCAATCATTCATCTTAAACTTCTTGAAAATCCCTTTTGTATACTTGGTCTGATGAATGTATATCCCATTATGACGTTATTGAATTTGAATTCTTTAGAAGAACTTCAACTCTCCCATAATACTCATTTGAAATTCTTATTGCTTTAATTTAGCAAAATCATGAGAAAGGGTGCTATTAGTAGAACCAAATATAATATCATAAACATAATCTAAATAACAAGAATGTCATTTTCTATTGATTTCCTAAACAAAGAGGTGTCAACCTAACCTCTATCAAAACCATTTCAACTAAGAAGTTACTTAACCTATCATACCAAGCTTTAGGTGCGTGTTTTAGACTATATATTGATTTCTCAAGCTTAAAGATGTGATTAGGAAACTCTAGGTTTTAAAATCTTGGGGGTTGTTTTACATTTACTTCTTCATTAATGTAACCATTTAAGAATGCACTTTTAACATCCATTTGAAACAAGGTGATATTATGATGAGTAGTAAAGGAGAGTAAGATATGTATTGCCTCTAACCTTGCCACTAGAGCAAATGTCTCAGTGTAATCAATGCCTTTTTTTTTACTGTACCCTTATGCAACTAGTCTGGCCTTGTTCATGACAACTTCTTCTTTTTCGTTTGATTTGTTCCTTAATACGCACTTGGTTTCTATGGGTCTCTTATCCTTTGCTCTAGGTACTAGACCTTAAGAAACACACTATTCCAGCACGTGCATTTTTTCGGATTTTGTTGACGAATTTGATTTAGGTTCTTCTGACCTTTTTACTTCCTCTAGTGGTATCCTCTGGTGGTGTCCACTGATTTTCCTATTATAATTTTTGCAGACTTAATAAAATTATTAGTGCAATAAATTGTTTTCACAAATTACTTTTGTTAACATCAAAACTACATAGAGGAATTTTTCATGGAACCAATTTGGTTCCAACAAATTCTCGTAGTTAATGTTGAGTAGTGTGAACTTTAAGAGAACTCAATGCCTTTTTGGCATTAGGGTCATACTACTAGGACATGTAACTATTCAGCGGCGAGAAGTACGGTTGGATTGACAACCCAATTGGTGCAAAATTGTTACTTGGAGACAATAGAATTAGTTGAAGCACGGAAGTGCGAACTGTAAAAGTTAGAGGATTTATTAATTTTTGTCTACAAGTCTCACTGGAGTTTGCGAGGATGTTGACCTAGGGAAAGCAAATTGATGATAGAAAGTCGTAGAGAGAACCTTTAGAGAGATTGGTTGTGTGCCAAAAAGGAAGTCGTCTTGTGATGAGTGGTTGAGTTAAATGCCCAATTGAAACGGAGACGGTTGATACTAGTTGGAGATAATTTAGGTTATGGAAAAATAGAATATGACCTTATGTGGACCTTGAAGGTGAAAGTGAACTAGAGAATTTTCGCACTCACAACTCCGTGAATGTAACTAATAAGTAACTAATAAGAAACTAATAAGAAACTATTTGATAACTAGTTGTGGGACTAATCAACTCAGTAGGTGTTGGGTAACTATATTGGATACTTGAAGCTTCTACTCAAGTTTAATAGATGATGTTTGTGAAGAGACGAAAAATCTAGTGGTGCCACAGGATGTTGTGCCTAAATGGTTGGTGAATCCATATGTACAAGAAGGATTTCATAGTCATCAAGAGAACATGACTCTTGGAGAGTTATGGTGACGTTGAGATCCTCATTTGAGAAGTTGACTTCATCTACTTTGGTCGAGAATAGAGAGCATCGAAAAGGTGTGAATGTTTCACATAGTATGAATTGGTTAAGTTGGTGGCTTTTGGATGATACATTGAGTTATCCTTTGGATTAGACATGTATTCTAGGTTCAGTAAACCAAGTTAAGAAATATGTGGGAAATTGGCATATGACAACATAAACTTCATTAGATATTAATTTGGATTAATTAATCTATGTGTTAGCCAATGGTATTGTAGTGGTTGATACTTAGGGAAATGATAAACAATTTGCTAGTATTGGGTGAATAGCATCAGTAGTGTTCTAAACTGATGTTTTGGAGAAAACTCAAGACAAGTATGTTTTTGATTGGTCAATATTTTGAGTAATGACATAAGGGTTTAGGGAACCTAGAGGAGAGGCTTCTATTAGAATGGTTTGGATAATAGAAATATGTTTTGATTGCACCCTAAGGTCGCGAGAGTTAGTGATGTCATATTTTAAAAAAATACTCTTCCGAGAGAAAGTGATTATTTATTGTAAGAACTGATGATTCTTTGATCCCAAATGATTTTGAGAGATTTCAAGGAAATCTTACAATTAAGTTTGGAAATATTATGGGTTATTGTATAGGATGAGTTAGATATTAGTTCTGAGATAAATGTTAGAAATATGAGGTGACTAGTGTGCGAGTTTAAAAGAGTGATTGTAGGCTGGGAAGTAATGTTGAATATTAATGATTGAACGTAATTTCCTCAACAACATAATATGAAGAAAGGAAGATGGAGTTTTACGAAAAATATAGTGTATACAGAGGTAGAGTTAAGTCTCAAGAATAAACCAAACATATTTAACTAAACATTTGAGAACATTATTTTAGGATGTTGTGATCTTATAGATTTCATGAAGGTCATCCTAGTAATTAAATTTTAGTTATTTGAGTGATAAGAAACTTTTATCACTACAAGAAAACATCTGAATACCTAAAGAATATTACCCACGGTCTCAGTCCGTGAGTAAATTATTTGTTATCCACGGAAAGACCGTGTATATATTATTTATAAAATAAATTGATTTTTTTAAATTATGTGAAATAACTCTCATTGTCACTCATTCTCACTGGTCTCTATAGAACCTTAGAGCCTTTTTTCTCCAACATCCTCCAGATTGCTACCTTCTCCAACCCGGATTCCCGTCGCTCCGGCCGCCACCTCGACGTTCGCTCTCACTCGTTCACAGGTTTTCCCTCGCTCTATCGTTCTGTCTCTCTCTCTCTCTCTCTCTCGTTCTCTCGATTTTTGTTATCTCTCTCGTGTGCTCTCTCTAATTTGTTCTATTTTCATGATTATTTGTTGAGTAAAGGAAAAAATTATTAGTTGATTTACAAACTCTAAATCATTCTCCCGTTTTGATTTGCTCAAAAATGTTCAACTGTTCAGGTTTGTTCACTTTTAGAAAGGGGAAGTTGTTAATTCTTTTCTTCCAGATTTGTTAATTACTCTTCATTTCTTCTTATTTATTACATGTTCACTTTGATTGTTGTATCGGTGAATAAAGATAAAATCTACCGTAGGTAACACCAGTTTTTCTTGTAGTGTAAATACATATTTAAAATGTAATTTGATTTTATTTTGATTATCAGATACTGGTTCATACTTAACACAAATATGTAACTGAAAAGAAATACTATTACTCCAACCATGATGTTAATGGATTTGTTTTCTATCCTTTTTATAAATTAATTTTCTATAATAACTACTAGCTAGAGGTATGATCTTAAAATTAATGAAATTAACATACTGTACGGCAGATTTTGTAATATATCTTGGTGATGTGATTACGGCTAACAATATAATGATTGGAAATTCAAGTTTGTATTGGGATCAAGCAACCTCTCCAGCAAGAAATAGGGGCATACCTTGGGCCAGTGTATTCGGAAATCATGATGATGCTCCATTTCAATGGCCATTGGAGTGGTTTTCTGCTCCTAGTATTCCTCTCATTCATTGTCCTCAAACAACTACTTCATATTCATATTCAGGTACTAAGTAATTTTATATACTTTTTTTATAGACAAATGTTAGTAAGTATTATGAAACTTGAACCTTAGACCTCATTTCCCATATTCGTCCCAATCCATATGGTTAGAGTAAATCGTGGGGAGGAGTATTGCATTTAGCATTTGTTGTTTCTGTTGATCCTTTGTTATAATTTTTTTTACTATTTTATTGTAATTTGTTTGACGTAGGGGGAAGCCTAAATTTAGTATCGTTTCATATGGAGGACCAAAATCTTCAATTAGTTGCTATATATGTTTTCATTATGTTATGGTTTTAATTTGGTGATCTCTACTCTGACTATGCATTCTTGACGTATCGATTTTTTCAGTCTACTTTTCTTAATTCCTTTGGGAGTTCCATGTGAAGTTGTAGCAAAAATTATCAAGACAAGGTATGTAACAACACAAAGGAGATATGGTTTTTTTGTGTTTAAGGGGAGATAGTCGATGAATCTATTGTGGGATGTGAAAGTTGTGGCGGACATTATCAAGGACATGCTCTAGAAAAATTCAATTTCTTCAAGAATTGTGAACCTGTTTTTCTGTTCTATCTTTCTCTCGTTTGTATTCTACCTGGTTGTTTTGGTTTCTTTATTGCTTCTGAAGTTTTCTTTTCTTGATTTCTCTAACCCAATAATCAACTTGTTTTCCTTGATGCTGGTTTCAATCTGGACTTTGCAGAGTTACCTTCAATAAATTATTTATAAACTTCTTATTTGGCAATAAATATCTTCTATGAAAAAACTGGTATGTTGCAGAGCTTTTGGCAGAAGTAGTTCCACTTCATTTGATGATGTATGTGCATGCATATTATGAAATACTCTTCTATGGAGTAAGATGACTTCATACTACCATTTACTAATATGATTGGATACTTGGATTGAGATACTTATGATTTAATGAGTGAATACATAGTAAGTTATAATGCTTGATCTTAATTGAGTACACTTGTTAACAAGACTTTTAATCATTCAAATAAAAGTTTATACCTACTAACAACTAAAAATTGCCTCTAGCAGTCACTAACAGCGACATTCCTCTTTTTAATTTGTTGCTAAATTTTTGCTTTGTAATGTTGCAGTAGCTAAGATAAGGAATATGTAAAGGAGATTTTGCCATATTGGATTGTATTAAAGAGGTATTTTTCTTGCATTACTATTGTATATATGTCTCAATTATGTTGATTCTTAATATGTGATCTGTTGTTCCATCATCCTTTCATGTCAATTAGTTCATTTAATTCTGAATCAGGGATTTTGCAATTGCTAATATGATAGGAGCAAAAGGTTTAATGGGGAACTCATGGCCAGATTTGGCCATATGGTTGCAATTGGATGGCTAACTGATCCTGGTAATAAGGCCATATTGTTGCTTTTGCTCATTCTTGTATGAATATCATGATCTTTATTATTTTAATCAGTTGGTGGTCAGCAATGTACTTACATACCCAATTGCTTCACTTATTGACTGAGTTTAGATTATTTTTCAATGTACTACAAGTTGTTCATCTTTCTCTCTACACTCAATAATTTTCAATGTACTTACATACCCAATTGATTCACTTATTGACTGAGTTTAGATTGTTTTTCAATGTACTACAAGTTGTTCATCTTTCTCTCTACACTCAATAATTTTCACAAGTTCATCCAAACACCACTCTGAATAAGCATACTTTGGAGAGAATATGACTAAAGAAATCAAAGATGTTTCAATTGCTTCAAAAAGTGCTTGTCCTATTTCATCTCCTTGATTTAGACATTTAGCTTTATATACTGTTAGAAATAGGTAGAATATTTCACGGATTGTCTGTGAGTAATGTAACCTACGTTGTTACCCACGGAAAATCTATGAGTAAATTTACCCACGACAAATCTATGAGTTACGTTACTCACAGAGACCCGGTGAGTCATACTGCGATGGACATTCTTTAAGTAACTGTATTCCCCTTCTTCTCTGTCGGTAAAATTTTTCCTACGAGCGAAATAGCTACGAACCTGTGTCTGTAGGTAATCTGTGAGTAATTTTACGTTACCTACGAACATTCCATAGATAAAGATAAAATTTGCCGTAGATAACAACAGTTTTTCTTGTAGTGAATGTGTAAAATTTGGAGGTTAACTGATAACTTCTCATTATATACATATTTTTCATTGTTTCTAACTTTATTTATCTTTAATAATTAGTTAACTTATAAAGTTATTTGATATATTTGGTTGATTTTAATTCTTGGATTTGATAAAATGTTTATGTTCTTATTTCTTTGATAAAGTAGAGATTTTTCATAGTTTTGCGTTGTTTCTTTGTTTTAGTGCAGTGCTGAATTTTGTTGAGAAATTAACATGACCTATGTGGAGTCTTTCAGCCATATATGCAGTTGTAGATGTCCAATTGGAGTCAAAATAAATGCAAATGAAAGCTAAGATTCATAGCTACAACTTTCATTAAGACACTAGAACCAACTTCGAACTCAACAGATGAGCAGAATGCAGTAAATGTTATACAATAGATGTTGTGCGCCCGAAGCGCAAATGATGTGTTTGGGGAGCATTTCTACATTCTGATTATGTCCAAGCATGCCTGGAGTGCAAATTTTGCGATTGAGACACGTCACGTACTGCATAATGCATTCAAACATGTTTTTCTCACTTTCTAGGGATCTTATTGGCTATTGGGAAGTTTGGAGACTTGTGCTCTAACAGAGAAACTCATAGATAGTTTATTCTAACACCATTGAAGGAGTTTTATCAAGAATTGTTTATGCATCTTTGTTATAATTCTTCTTTAATCTCTAACTTTTATATATCTTCCGTGAGTAACTAAACCCTATTTGTTAGGGATGAGTGAAACATGATGAAATCTTTATTTGTCTGATTTGATTTTTAGTTATACGAATGAGTTTATTGAATTATTTTTCTCATTTATGTGCTTAATTCCTTTTATTTCTTGATTATCTTTAAATTATTTTATGATTTCTATTTTGAAACGACAATGGACTTTACGAATGCTTGAGATGAGAAATTCATGTTATTGTAGTATATGGATAGATATAGGACATAAAACCAACCAATTGAATTATTTGCAGAGGCAATAGTTTAATAGGAAAATTCTTGTACTGTAAAGCTTAATTATAATATTAAATTCACTAAGGAATTATGGGTTACTTTGTAATTAAAGGTTCTGTCACTAAGACATTAGTGTAAGAATAATAAAGAGAATTTAGTAATAGGTCAATTCTATTACTCTTGTTAGTTTCAAATATTATTTCAATCAATTCGAAAATATTTTGTTCAATTTTAGTAATTAAACACAATTAGATAGTAAAACATAATCGTTGAGTTCAACACTCGACATAATTTAATCGAGTTATAGAAGAAGAATTAACTAACTAATACTTTACAATGTCGCAAGTTACAATTAAATTCATATGCCAATTGAGTTACGTCTAGGTGTATATTTTGTGGAAAAGGTAGTGATCGGACATAAAGTGAAAAGTAAAACACTAACTAGATATTTCTTACTATCTAGTAAGAAATTAGTTGACCAAAATAAAACTAAATTCTCTCAATTTTCTTGTGGATTTAAATGAAAGGACTAGGCTATAAAAGGAGCCTAGTGATTTTTCTTCGTCTTTTCCTCCCTAGATACCAGATCCTCCCTCTCTTTTTCTCTAAACAAACGTTTTTCTTTAAGTGTGGAAGAAATATTGCTTATTGAACTTAGATCTTGATGTTTGAATTTGAGATTATTAAAGTGTTTCCTCTAGGTAGTGAGGCCATGTAGTGGTTAAAGATTCTTTAAGTGTTTCCTCTAGGTAGTGAGATTCAAACAAGAACATTAGAAACTAGTAAGAAAAGACTCTTCTCTCCCTCTTTTTCCTCTAGGTAGTGAGGCCATATAGTGGTTAAGAGTTTGGTTTTTCATTTTTCCTTCACAAAAGTAATAGATCCAAGCCTTGTATTAGAAGAGTACTTTTAAATTTTGCAAAAAAAATGTTTTTAGAGTTTTAAAATTTACTTCACAAATGTTGTAAATTCATGTATTGTAATGATAGATCTCATAGAAAAAATGGATTCGAGACATTTTGATATTTTGCAAGAAAATGATTTATGTTAATGTTCATTTTGTTTCACTAATGATTTAGATCTGTATATTGTGGTAATAGATCATAAAGAAAAATTCGATTTAGAACACTTTGACGTTTTACTTCAAAAAATGGATTTATATTAGAATGGTATTTTCGTCACAAAATATTAGATCCATGACTTGTAATAGTAGATCTTGAAGAAAAACTTAATTCGAAACAATTTTAAGTATTTATAAAAAAAAAAATGAATTTGTGTTAGTAAATTTGGTCCTTAAGGTTTTTGTTGTTAAAAGACCTTTATAAATATATTTAGAACCATAGATGTAAGTATTTTTGCAGAGGGTTTGAAATTCTAGAGTCATGTACACTAGCATGTAGGCATTGCTTTGAGGTGCTCTGACACCGAGTCGTGTTTTGATATGATGAGAAATATGCATACAATAAAACTTGTTTTATTATTTTGTAATTGTTGTGTGTTATATTTTAATTTTGGTTGGTGGCCCATTTCATTTTGTATTGATCGCCTTATATTATTAGGGTTCGTTTATGCAGAGTTTATGATGACTGTGAAGCCATAGTAGAGTCATGGTTTCAACCGCCACTTCATTGTGGACAACTTTATGTAGCAAATGGGACAATAGTACCGAATAGCCTTGTTAAGCGTGTTAAGATGAACTTATGGGTAGTCAAGCTAACTGTGTCAATAATCCCTTTGGTTATATTACAAAAGTCTCTCTACTACCATTGTCTATGGATGACAATGGGTATCCACAAGTATGAAAGTACTCATTTGTTACTCTACTAGTTGGATAAAAATTGTATCCACACCCTATCCATATACATCTACAATTATTAGCAAGTATCTATGGATATCATCTTTTTAATAAAAAAATCATTTATGTACAAAAATTATTATTTTTCATTGTAATTATGTATAATTTTTCTCCCTATTTTGTTAAAAAGAATATATTAACAAAATCATATCACAAAAAGGTATTAATATATAAACAAAAAGCATCACAACATATAAATTTTACTAATTTACTATCGGGTATGGATATCCACGGGTACGGATACGATTACATCCTCCTCCTTATCTATTACTGTAAGACCCATAATTTTAAAGTACCCTTTTATGTATTTTTGGTATATTTTGGATTTTTGGCTCGGAGGCTTTTAAGCCAAAGTTAATAATATTTTGGAGTTTTATAATCAAAAAGATATTTCGATGCCAATTAGAATTTCTCGTCGATAAATAAATTGAATTTAACTGCGGTAAATACTTTACGGTTAATTTAAGGCGTTTCGGGTGAAACGGTAATTTAATAAATATCAAGATTTTGAGATATTTGTTAAGTTATATGTATTTTATATGTATATGTTTGCTTGGAGGGAAAAAGAAAGGAAAACTAGAAGGAAGGAAAAGGAAAAGAAAATAGTATATAAAGGAAGGAAGGAAAAAGGAAGAAAGGAAAAACAAAGGAAAGAAATAGAAAGGAAGGAAAATCCCAAATTTTCCATCTCCTTCCTCAGACAACCAACCGTGAAACCAAAATTCCATCCTTCTCCATTTCTCGTTTTCGTTGCTTCCTTTTCTTCAAAACTAGTGACCCAAGGTTGGGTGAGGGTTAGACCAAGGTTTTCGTAACTCCACTCTTCCTCTTTGATTCGAAAACGAAGAAAAACGGTTTTTGAGATCCAAACACAAACCCCTCCGTTTCTTCTAGATCCAAACCTCATTCCTCGAAGAGATAGAAGGGAAAGTTGCTCACCTCCGTGCTACGGTGCTAGTGCACTAATTTGGAAGCGGCGTTGCGAGCGGAGATTTTACCGGAATTTCTCGCGGAACCGGAAACACTCGATAAAGCTAACTTTGAGGTAAGGGCTCCTTCCAAACTTCTAGCTTGCATTAGGGACGTATATGTAGTTGTGTGGGAAGGAAATTGTTAGGGTTAAATGTATCGATTTGGGGAAAAACGAAACTAGGGCGTTATGGGTAAAACCTTAGAGTTAGGTTTTGTTTATAGTGATGAATGTTTCGTGGTAAATGAAATTGGATGTATCTGGGTGTTATGTTGCGTGATTTGTGTTCGTTGTATTTGGTGTGTTCGTACTTGATGTTTGTTAATTGGTGTGGTTGTTGTGAATTATGGTTTGAATGTGAAAGTATGTTTGAATTTGTTTCTGTGGAATTTGAAAACCATTAGAGTTAAACGAGTATTAAAAATGGGGAATCTTTTAATACCTCGGTTTGCTTAATGTGTATTTGAGGAAAATGCTTAAGTTAACTGGGCGTTGAGAATGGGGAATCTCTTAATGTCTCGGTTACTTAACTATCGTTTTTGAAAATCGTTTCGGTAAATGAGTATTAAGAATGGGGAATCTCTTAATGACTCGTTTACTGCATGTTTTGCGAGAAAATCGTTTAAGTCAAAAGTATATTAAGAATGGGGAATCTCTTAATATGACTGTTTGCTTAACGTTTTGTTTTGAAAATCATTAAGTTAAATCGGTATTAAGAACGGGGAATCTCTTAATGACTTATTTAATTAATGTTGTTTGAAAGTCGTTTAAGTTAAATGGGTATTAAAAATGGGGAATCTTTTAATATCTGCATTTGCTTAACGATTGTTGTGAATGGAGTCTGTGTATGCTCATGCATTTCATTTGGTAAATTGTGTCGACCCGTGATAGGTGACACCTTGGTAAACTGTACGGACCCGTGATAGGTTGTACGTTTGCGATTTACATTTTAGTAAATCGTGTTGACCCGTGATAGGTGACACCATGGTAACTGTACTGACCCGTGATAGGTGGTACATTTACGATTTACATTTTTGGTGAATTGTGCTGACCCGTGATAGGTGGCACCTTGGTAAACTGTACGGACCCGTGATAGGTTGTACGTTTGCGATTTATATTTTAGTAAATCGTGTTGACCCGTGATAGGTGACACCATGGTAACTGTACTGACCCGTGATAGGTGGTACATTTACGATTCCCGCTTTTTCTTTTAGTAAATCGTGTTGACCCGTGATAGGTGACACCTCGGTAAACTGTACTGACCCGTGATAGGTGGTACGTTTATGATTTACGCATTTTAGTAAATCGTGCTGACCCGTGATAGGTGGCACCTCGGTAATTGGTACTTTGGCCTGCGATAGGCGGTACAATTATGATTTACGGCCCTTCGAGGAGGGTTTTGGTTTGGAATTCCGAGTCCATGCATTTTGGCATATACGCATTGCATTAGGGTGCCTGGCACGCGAGTCATGTTTGATTTGAGTTTATGATTGAGTGATTCGAATTTTGATTTATCGTGATAACTGAGATGAAGGTGTTAAGTGCTATGTGTTGTGTATTGTGTGTGAGTATGATGGTTATCGAACCTTTGTGTGTCGTAGTAATCGCGTAGAAATTGCTAAGTGTTAAGTGGTGAACTTGATTAGGAATGACTTAGGTTAATTCATGAATTTTTGGAAAACTGATCAGGGAAATCGATTTCCCAATCGATTGGATGGGTAAACAGGGACTTGGCCAATTCACAAAATCGATTAGCCAATCGATTTTGTAAATCAGCCTTTTTAAAATCCCTTTCGAAATCGATTGCCCAATCGATTAGGCCTTAAGTCAGGGGCTCAGGAACCAATCAATCGATTTACCAATCGATTGAATTCAGCCCAGGATTCTGTTTTCATTAAGAATCCCTCACCAAATCGATTAGGAAATCGATTGGCTCGAAACCAGGGGCTCAGGAACCAATCAATCGATTTACCAATCGATTGAATTCAGCCCAGGATTCTGTTTTCATTAAAAATCTTCACCCCAATCGATTGCCCAATCGATTGGCTCAGTGAAAATCCTCATTTTTAGTTGTATGATTAATTGCTCATGAATCTATCCATGTTTTGTTTTATCATGTGTTAATTAGGAGATCGAGAACTGCATTTTACCTTCATTTTCATTGGCAATGTAATGTATGAACTTTTCGCACATTGAAAATCCTGTTAAGGTGCATGCTTAGTTAAAAAGTTGTTTTGAGCATTCAAAAACTTAATTGCTATGTGTTAACTGTTATTTTCTGGTTGGTGACCCTTTACACTATTGTGGAAATCTGGGCTTTGCCCTCAGATGAGAGTCAGGACGGCCCTACTGGTTCGTACCCTACGGACAGGGATGGAGATGGGAATGCTTGACTGCGGTTGTGTTAGGAGGATCTCACGGGGCGCGTGGAGATTACTCAGGGTGTATAGTTTTTGGTAGGATGATCAGATTAGGATGATGTATAGGGACTAGGGGTCCTTCTTTTTGGTTTGGAGTATTTTAGTTTTGGAAAACTGTACTTATACAAATATTATCAGTTTTATATCATCTTTGAATGGGTTCCATGTACCATTTGATGTTTATGTAGAAATGTTTTGGATTTGTAATTGGAGAAACTTTTCCGCTGCTTGTAAATTATAATGACTCAATTATTTATCCAAAAGCATTTCCTGATTTATTCTTTGTTCGTTTTAATTACTTTTAGAAAAAAAAAAATATACCCTCGCTTTGAAAAACGGGGTGTTACATTGTGGTATCAGAGCATAGGTTTAGTTTTCTTTGGGAGCTGTGGAACCTTGGTTATAGATTGTAGGTCGACCTATAAGTTAGGAGTTGTTATCTGATCATGTGTCGGTTTAGGTGACTTGAGTTGTCAAGTCCAATTTAATTGTGTGTTGTTAGTCGGACGTTAGTTTAGAATTATTTGAAGTAGTGTTAAAACTCTACTTGATGATGGTTCTTATAGGAAACCATGCCGCCCAGAAGGAATGACGCTCCGAGAGCCAACGCTAGGAATGACCAAATGGCGGAGGCTATGAACAACATGGCTGCTTCTGTCGCTGCACAGACCGCTGCCAAGACTCAACGGGATCTTGAAAAGAGGGGAAGAGAGATCCGTGCTGCAGAATCAAGAGGGTTGGAAGACTTCCGTCGTTACAATCCTCCTAAGTTCAAGGGGGATGAGGGTTCAGAGAAGGCGGATCAATGGATCCAAGAAGTGGAGAAAATCTTTGATATGATTAACTGCCAGGCTGGAGTGAAGGTCAGCTATGCCACGTATATGTTGCTAGGGGATGCTGAATACTGGTGGAGGAGTGCAAGGTTGTTGATGGGAGCAGCCCACGAGGAGGTGAACTGGGAATCGTTCAAAAGAAAGTTTTTAGACAAATACTTTCCGATGAGTACCAGGACTAAGTTGGGTGACGACTTTCTGAAACTTCACCAGGGGAGCCTGACTGTGGGCGAGTATGCTGCTAAATTTGAATCACTATCGAGGCATTTCAGGTTCTTCCGTGAAGAAATTGATGAACCGTTCATGTGTCATCGTTTCCAAGACGGATTGAAGTATGAGATTCAAGATTCCGTCTTACCTTTGGGAATTCAACGTTTCCAAGCGCTGGTAGAGAAATGTAGAGAAGTGGAAGATATGAAGAACAAGAGGGCTAGCCGAGTTGGGAATTTTAATTCGGGAGGCCCTAGTCGGGCGACTTATCAGAATAGGGGAAAACAAGTGGCTAAACCTTATAATCGCCCCCAGAATAACAACGGTGGACCGAGTCGCCCAGGGAACCAGAATTTCGGAAGGCAAATGGGGCAAGTGCTTCGATGTTTCCGATGTGGGAAAGAAGGACACTATGCTAGTGCTTGTACCACTAACATCCCCATCTGTCACAATTGTCAGAAGTCGGGGCACATGGCAAGGGAGTGCACGGCTCCAAAGGTGGAACCAGTGGTGAATGTAGCTAGGGCTACCCGTCCTACTGCTAGAGGACGCATTTATTGTGTGAATGCTGAAGAGGGAAATCCATCTGGTAATCTGATTCAGCGTGATTGTGAGATTGCAGGTAACACTCTAACTGCACTCTTTGATTCGGGGGCAACCCATTCCTTCATTGCTATGGACTGTGTGAATCGCTTGAAGTTATCTGTGTCTGCTTTACCTTTTGATTTGGTTGTTTCCACGCCTGCTAAGACCTTAACCGTAAATTCAGCATGTTTACATTGTCGAATGACTATTCAGAATAGGGATTTCTTGGTTAATCTAATTTGTTTACCGCTACAATCACTCGAGGTCATCCTCGGTATGGATTGGATGTCTTATCACTATGTGATCTTGGATTGTGCTCGGAAATTGGTTCTTTTCCCCGAACCAGGAGTTGTTAAGTATTTAGCTGCTAACAAACTCCGAGTGTCGCTAAGTGAAGGGACTCATGAGTTTTTGTCTCTAGCAAATGTAGAGGCAAAGATAAATGTGGAAATAGAAGATGTGATACTTGTCAACGAGTATCGGGATGTATTTCCAACGGAAATTCCAGGATTGCCACCGGTAAGAGAAGTGGAATTCTTCATTGATTTGCACCCAGGAACGGGACCCATTTCAATGGCACCTTATCGAATGTCGCCATTGGAATTAAATGAGCTCAAAGGCCAAATTGAAGACTTGTTGGAGAAGAAATTCATCAGACCAAGTGTATCACCATGGGGTGCTCCAGTTTTGCTAGTTAAGAAGAAGGACGGAAGCTCGCGCCTATGTGTGGATTATAGACAGCTCAACAAGGCAACTATCAAGAATCGTTATCCTTTGCCACGAATCGATGATTTGATGGATCAATTGAGAGGGGCCGCGATATTTTCGAAGATTGACTTGAAGTCGGGTTACCATCAGATCCGAGTAAGGGAAGGAGACATTCAGAAAACAGCTTTCAGAACCCGCTACGGACATTATGAATACCTGGTTATGCCGTTCGGAGTTACCAATGCACCGGCAATTTTCATGGACTACATGAACAGGATCTTTAATTCGTTCCTTGATAAATTCGTGGTGGTATTCATTGATGATATATTGATTTATTCAAGGACCGAAGAAGAGCATGGAGAACATTTGCGACAAGTTCTTGAGATTTTACGCGAGAAGCGATTGTATGCCAATCTGTCGAAGTGTGAATTTTGGCTAGAGAAAGTGAATTTCTTGGGACATGTGATAACCAAGGAAGGAATCGCTGTAGATCCGGCTAAGATTGAGGCGGTTCTTGCTTGGAAACAGCCTCAGACTGTCACTGACATACGAAGTTTTGTGGGACTGGCAGGGTACTACAGGAGGTTTATCGAAGGTTTTGCTAAGATTGTGGCTCCACTGACACAACTTACCAGAAAAGATCAACCGTTCGCATGGACGGAGAAGTGTGAAGAAAACTTCCAGTTACTGAAGAGGAAATTGACGACCTCACCTGTATTGGTGTTACCGCAATCAGAAGAACCCTATGAAGTTTATTGTGATGCATCCCACCAGGGGTTAGGATGTGTTCTGATGCAACACAAGAAAGCTGTGGCTTATGCCTCGAGACAATTGAAGATTCACGAAAGGAACTATCCTACTCATGATTTGGAGCTTGCCGCGGTTGTTTTTGCATTAAAGATCTGGAGGCATTATTTATATGGGTGCACGTTCACCGTGTTCAGCGACCATAAGAGCTTGAAATATTTGTTTGATCAGAAGGAGTTGAACATGCGCCAGAGACGATGGATGGAGACTCTCAAGGATTTTGATTTCACACTGCAGTACCACCCTGGGAAGGCCAATGTAGTGGCGGATGCGTTGAGCAGAAGAAGTGTATCGGTGTCTTCACTAATTATGGCTAGACAACAAGAGTTGTGGGAAGCTTTTAGAGACTTGCACTTGAACGTAGAGTTTGCACCGGGAATTTTGAAATTCGGAATGATTAAGATCTCGAGTGGATTACTTGAAGACATTGCGAATTCTCAGGATGACGTCTTAATTCAAGAGAAGAGGAATCTAATAGTACAAGGGAAGACGACTGAGTTCAAGATTGGGGCTGATAATGTTTTGCGGTGTAATGGTAGGATTTGTGTACCAGAAATTACAGATATGCGGAAAACGATTTTAGAAGAGGCGCATAAGAGTAAGCTGAGTATTCATCCTGGGGCAACAAAGATGTATCAGGATTTGAGGCAGAATTATTGGTGGCCAGGAATGAAGAAACATGTGGCGGAATATGTATCCACTTGTCTAACTTGTCAGAAAGCGAAGGTGGAACATCAGCGACCTGCTGGAATGTTGCAACCTTTAGATATACCTGAATGGAAGTGGGACAGCATTTCCATGGATTTTATAACCGGATTACCAAAGACAAGGAGGAAGAATGATTCTATATGGGTGATAGTGGACCGACTGACTAAATCTGCTCACTTTTTACCGGTAAGGACCACCTATAAGGTAGATCAGCTAACGGAGATCTACATTGCTGAAATTGTGAGGTTACACGGGGTACCATCGAGCATTGTATCAGACCGTGATCCGAAGTTCACATCGCATTTTTGGGGAGCATTGCACGAAGCGTTGGGAACGAAGCTACGATTGAGTTCAGCTTACCATCCACAAACGGACGGACAGACTGAAAGGACAAATCAGTCCTTGGAAGATCTGTTGAGAGCATGTGTTTTAGATGATAGAGGAAGTTGGGATGATGTACTTCCGTTGATTGAGTTCACTTACAACAATAGTTTCCACGCAAGTATTGGAATGGCACCATATGAGGCTTTATATGGGCGCAAGTGTCAAACGCCCTTGTGTTGGTATAAAGACGGTGAGAATATGATTGTCGGACCAGAGATGGTGCAACAGACCACAGCTAAAGTAAGGAAGATCAAGGAGAAAATGAAGACTTCACAAGATCGCCAGAAGAGTTACGCGGACAAGCGTCGCAGACTTTTGGAATTCGAACAGGGTGACCATGTATTTCTGAGAGTCACACCTACTACTGGAGTAGGTAGAGCCTTGAAATCGAAGAAGTTGACTCCGAAATTCATTGGACCATATCAGATTTCTGCACGAATTGGGCCGGTTGCTTATCGGATTGCATTACCTCCGATACTGTCCAATATCCATGACGTGTTTCATGTGTCGCAGTTGAGGAAATATCTCGCAGATCCATCTCACGTGATCGAACCAGACACAATCCAGCTAAAGGATAACCTGTCGTTCGAAGTACCACCCGTGAGAATTGATGACAGGAAGATTAAGCGGTTGAGGACCAAGGATGTTTCGTTGGTCAAGGTGATCTGGAACCCAATTACTGGAGATGCGACTTGGGAACTGGAGAGCAAGATGAGGGAACAACACCCAGAGTTATTTATCGATGCATAGTTTCGAGGACGAAACTAATTTTAGGGGGGGAGTAATGTAAGACCCATAATTTTAAAGTACCCTTTTATGTATTTTTGGTATATTTTGGATTTTGGCTCGGAGGCTTTTAAGCCAAAGTTAATAATATTTTGGAGTTTTATAATCAAAAAGATATTTCGATGCCAATTAGAATTTCTCGTCGATAAATAAATTGAATTTAACTGCGGAAAATACTTTACGGTTAATTTAAGGCGTTTCGGGTGAAAAGGTAATTTAATAAATATCTAGATTTTGAGATATTTGTTAAGTTATATTTATTTTATATATATATGTTTGCTTGGAGGGAAAAAGAAAGGAAAACTAGAAGGAAGGAAAAGGAAAAGAAAATAGTATATAAAGGAAGGAAGGAAAAAGGAAGAAAGGAAAAACAAAGGAAAGAAAAAGAAAGGAAGGAAAATTTCAAAACTTCATCTTCTTCCTCTAACCGTGACCCATTTTTCTCCTTTCTCCCATTTTCGTTTTCGTCGCTTTCTTTTCTTCAAAACTAGTAACCCAAGGTTGGGGGAGAGTTAGATCAAGGTTTTTGCAACTCCACTCTTCCTCTTTGATTCGAAAACGAAGAAATACGGTTTTTAAAAATGGGGAATCTTTTAATACCTCGGTTTACTTAATGTGTATTTGAGGAAAATGTTTAAGTTAACTGGGCGTTGAGAATGGGGAATCTCTTAATGTCTCGGTTACTTAACTATCGTTTTTGAAAATCGTTTCGGTAAATGAGTATTAAGAATGGGGAATCTCTTAATGACTCGTTTACTGAATGTTTTGCGAGAAAACCGTTTAAGTCAAAAGTATATTAAGAATGGGGAATCTCTTAATATGACTGTTTGCTTAACGTTTTGTTTTGAAAATCATTAAGTTAAATCGGTATTAAGAACGGGGAATCTCTTAATGACTTATTTAATTAATGTTGTTTGAAAGTCGTTTAAGTTAAATGGGTATTAAAAATGGGGAATCTTTTAATATCTGCATTTGCTTAACGATTGTTGTGAATGGAGTCTGTGTATGCTCATGCATTTCATTTGGTAAATTGTGTCGACCCGTGATAGGTGACACCTTGGTAAACTGTACTGACCCGTGATAGGTGGTACATTTACGATTCCCGCTTTTTCTTTTAGTAAATCGTGTTGACCCGTGATAGGTGACACCTTGGTAAACTGTACTGACCCGTGATAGGTTGTACGTTTACGATTTACTATTTAGTAATTCGTGTTGACCCGTGATAGGTGACACCTTGGTAAACTGTACGGACCCGTGATAGGTTGTACGTTTGCGATTTACATTTTAGTAAATCGTGTTGACCCGTGATAGGTGACACCATGGTAACTGTACTGACCCGTGATAGGTGGTACATTTACGATTTACATTTTTGGTGAATTGTGCTGACCCGTGATAGGTGGCACCTTGGTAAACTGTACGGACCCGTGATAGGTTGTACGTTTGCGATTTATATTTTAGTAAATCGTGTTGACCCGTGATAGGTGACACCATGGTAACTGTACTGACCCGTGATAGGTGGTACATTTACGATTCCCGCTTTTTCTTTTAGTAAATCGTGTTGACCCGTGATAGGTGACACCTCGGTAAACTGTACTGACCCGTGATAGGTGGTACGTTTATGATTTACGCATTTTAGTAAATCGTGCTGACCCGTGATAGGTGGCACCTCGGTAATTGGTACTTTGGCCTGCGATAGGCGGTACAATTATGATTTACGGCCCTTCGAGGAGGGTTTTGGTTTGGAATTCCGAGTCCATGCATTTTGGCATATACGCATTGCATTAGGGTGCCTGGCACGCGAGTCATGTTTGATTTGAGTTTATGATTGAGTGATTCGAATTTTGATTTATCGTGATAACTGAGATGAAGGTGTTAAGTGTTATGTGTTGTTTATTGTGTGTAAGTATGATGGTTATCGAACCTTCGTGTGTCGTAGTAATCGCGTAGGAATTGCTAAGTGTTAGGTTGTGGACTTGATTAGGAATGACTTAGGTTAATTCATGAATTTTTGGAAAACTGATCAGGGAAATCGATTTCCCTATCGATTGGATGGAAGACAGGGGCTTGGCCAAATGAACAAAATCGATTAGCCAATCGATTTCGAAATCAATTTTCAAAGGAATCAGTTAAGAAATCGATTGCCCAATCGATTAGGCCTTAAGTCAGGGGCTCAGGAACCAATCAATCGATTTACCAATCGATTGAATTCAGCCCAGGATTCTGTTTTCATTAAGAATCCCTCACCAAATCGATTAGGAAATCGATTGGCTCGAAACCAGGGGCTCAGGAACCAATCAATCGATTTACCAATCGATTGAATTCAGCCCAGGATTCTGTTTTCATTAAAAATCTTCACCCCAATCGATTGCCCAATCGATTGGCTCAGTGAAAATCCTCATTTTTAGTTGTATGATTAATTGCTCATGAATCTATCCATGTCTTGTTTTATCATGTGTTAATTAGGAGATCGAGGACTGCATTTTACCTTCATTTTCATTGGCAATGTAATGTATGAACTTTTCGCACATTGAAAATCCTGTTAAGGTGCATGCTTAGTTAAAAAGTTGTTTTGAGCATTCAAAAACTTAATTGCTATGTGTTATCTGTTATTTTCTGGTTGGTGACCCTTTACACTATTGTGGAAATCTGGGCTTTGCCCTCAGATGAGAGTCAGGACGGCCCTACTGGTTCGTACCCTACGGACAGGGATGGAGATGGGAATGCTTGACTGCGGTTGTGTTAGGAGGATCTCACGGGGCGCGTGGAGATTACTCAGGGTGTATAGTTTTTGGTAGGATGATCAGATTAGGATGATGTATAGGGACTAGGGGTCCTTCTTTTTTGGTTTGGAGTATTTTAGTTTTGGAAAACTGTACTTATACAAATATTATCAGTTTGATATCATCTTTGAATGGGTTCCATGTACCATTTGATGTTTATGTAGAAATGTTTTGGATTTGTAATTGGAGAAACTTTTCCGCTGCGTAAATTATAATGACTCAATTATTTATCCAACAGCATTTCCTGATTTATTTCCTTGTTCGTTTTTAATTACTTTTAAAAAAAAAAAAATATACCCTCGCTTTGAAAAACGGGGTGTTACAATTACCTAATGGGTAGTCAAAATATCCACGAGTACCAATTATGCTATATACTTCGTACATGCCACACAATTTATCTTCAAATATCCACGGATATTTTTTTTCCATCCCTACCACAATTGATAATTTGTTATATGTTGAGAATCTAAAACACAACTTGTTGAGTAGTTAATATTTGTGTGACAAAGGTTACAAAATAATTATCAATTCCCGTTCACTACACCAAAAATAGGATTTTATAGTGCGCCTTTTACATCGCTTACTAAATACAAGCGCTGTTGTAAATATATTTTAAATATAACGGAGCATATAACAGCGCTTTTTTGACAAGCGTTGTGGAAAAAGCGTTGTTGTAGTGTCATATAGCGTTTGCGCATAATTTTTACAAGGCTTTTACAGCGCTTTTACACAAGCGCTGTATAATGAAGCGCCCTCACATAATGTTTTACAGCGCTTTTTGGACAAGCGCTGTAAAAGACATGCGCTTTCAAATAATTAAAAGACCTATTACATCGCTTTTTTTACAAGCGCTGTAAAAGACATGGGCTTTCAAATAAATAAATGACCTATTAGAGCGCTTTTGTTACAAGCGCTGTAAAAGGTCACATAATTGAAGGACTTGTAAAATCATTCACTCATTCACTTTAAATAAAAATCATTTACTTTAAATAAATAAAAACAAATTTACGAACCCTCATCACCTCTACTCTGGGAACCCTCATCTCCTCTACGTACTGTGCGACCATCTACTGCTCCTCCTTTAAAAAAAATTGGATATGCTGTCTCAGGTATTTATTAATTTGATGTTGTCACGAAAACTAATAAGTTGTTACATAATAAATCATATAAAATCTTTTGTTTTTTGAAATTTGTTGATTTATTCTGTTTTGAAATCTTTTCTGTTGTGAAATTGTTACATAATGGTTGATGTAATCAGTAGCTTATTATTTTTGTAACTGCATTTATATAGGTCATATAATATGGATCGGAAATGGATGTCTGCCAAGCGATTGTCAAAAGAGTATGAAAATGGAGTGAAGGAGTTTGTTGAGTTTGCAGTGAAGAATGCAAAAGATCCAAATAGAGTCGTTTGTCCTTGTTTAAAATGTTGTTTTGGAAAACGCGTTAGAGAAGATGAATTGGAAGGACATTTAGTATGGAATGGAATTGATCAAAGCTATACATGTTGGATAAGACATGGTGAGAAAAAAAA
>NC_021162.2:33868816-33873536 GCF_000331145.2 Cicer arietinum | reverse complement strand
ATACATATGAGCCGGACCGAGTTGAGGAGATTGCAAAAGCAGTTGAATAAGATCTTTGGGATTGTCCTAAAATATTTGAGAGTTTGTTGAGTGATGCAGAGAAACCATTATATAATGGTTGTACTAAATTCACAAGACTGTCGGCGATATTAAAGTTGTACAACTTAAAAGCGAGTAATGGATGCTCTGATAAAAGCTTCACAGGATTATTAACACTCTTAAAAGATATGTTGCCAGATGATAACGAACTTCCCAGTCGAACTTATGAGGCAAAACGGATTTTGTGCTCTATTGGCATGAGTAACGAAAGGATTCATGCGTGTCCTAACGATTGCATTTTATTTCGAAACGAATATGAATTACTTAAGGCGTGTTCGAAATGCAATGTATCTCGGTATAAGAAGAAAGAATCTACTCCAGCAAAATTCGTGTGGTATTTTCCTATAATACCAAGATTTAGGCGCATGTATCGTAGTGAAGAAGATTCAAAACACTTGACATGTCATGCAGATGAAAGAATTAGAGATGGAAAGTTTCGACACCCTGCAGATTCCCCACAATGGGCAAAAATTGATCACGAGTATCCTGAATTCGGGATAGAGTCAGGAAATCTAAGACTTGCACTTTCTATTGATGGAATGAATCCACATGGTCTTCAAATCATCTCACACAACACGTGGCATGCGATTTTGTTGATTTATAACCTACCTCTATGGTTATGTATGAAGCGTAAGTTTATGATGTTGTCTCTGTTAATTTATGGACCCAAACAACCGGGGAATGATATCGACGTATACTTGACTCCGTTAATTAAAGATTTAAAAATTATGTGGGAGACAGGTGTGGAAGTTTATGATGGGTATAGGAAAGTATGTTTCAATTTAAGGGCTATGTTGTTCGACACAATTAATGATTTTCCAGCATATGGTAATTTATCAGGATATAGCATTAAAGGTCAGTGTCCATGTCCTATATGTGAAGAGAGTACATATTGGATGCGGTTGAAACATTGTAAGAAGAATGTATTTCTTGGGCATCGTAGATTTTTACCTTATAGTCATCAGTATCGTGGGTAAAGAAATGCATTCAATGGAAAATCAGAGGAAGGTAAAGCTCCTTTAGCACCGACTGGATATCAAATACTTGAAAGCGTATAAGGTTTGACCAATAAATTTGGCAAACCTTTTGCGGGAGAGCTGGTCAAAACTGAGTGGAAGAAAAAGTCAATTTTATTTGAATTGCCATATTGGAAGTCATAGTATATAAGACATTTCCTCGATGTGATGCATATTGAAAAAAATGTATTTGATAGTGTTATTGGTACGTTACTCAATGTTCCAGGAAAGTCTAAAGATGGCATCAATGCAAGATTGGACTTGGTCGATATGGGAATAAGAAATGAATTGGGTCCCGTAAAGAAAGGAAATCGCACATAGCTACCTCCAGCCGCTCATACTCTATCTAGAAAGGAAAAAATTGTTTTATGTAAACTTCTACATGAAGTTAAAGTTCCAGAAGATACTCTTCAAACATTAAAAATTTGGTTTGTATGAAAGACCTCAAGTTAAAAGGTTTGAAGACCCATGATTGTCATATTCTAATGGAGCATTTGCTACCAATAGGTATACGTTCCATTTTACCTGAAAAAGTTCGACGAGCCTTAACTAGATTATGTTTCTTCTTCAGAGAAATTTGTAGTAAAGTGATCGATCCTAAAAAATTACCAACATTGCAAAGGGAAATTGTTGTTACTTTGTGTGAGTTTGAAATGTATTTCCCACCCTCGTTTTTTGATATAATGGTTCACCTTACTGTTCATCTGGTTAAGGAGACACAATTTTGTGGGCCAGCTTATATGAGATGGATGTATCCGATGGAACGATATATAAAAATATTAAAAGGGTACGTAAAAAGTAGAAGTGACCAGAAGGTTGTATTGCTGAACGGTACATTGTTGAAGAAGCTGCTGAATTTTGTACTGAATATTTGTCCAATGTTGAATCCATAGGGCTTCCCATGTCCCGTCATTCGGGAAGAATATTAGGAGAAGGGATAATTGGAAGGAGAATAATGACTATATCAAGGACAGAATGGGAGCAAGCACAATTGTATGTTCTGCACAATGATGATGAGGTTCAACAGTATGTTACAATACACATGGATCAGTTATCTCGTTTGAACATGAATAGGAATCAAAATTGGATAACTCGAGATTGAGGTGGCTAGCAAATGGTCTGAGTTTACATGTATTTTCCTACACTGGTTATGTTATTAACGGCTACACATTTTATGCCAAAGAACAAGATGATCAGACCACTATGCAAAATAGCGGCGTCACTCTCGTAGCTGAAGCGATGCATGTCTCAAGTGCAAAAGACAAAAACCCAATATATGAAAATCTATCATATTTTGGGGTTATCGAGCGCATATGGGAGTTAGACTACACAATATTTTGTGTTCCCATATTTGGTTGCAAGTGGGTCGATAATAATAATGGCGTTCGGATTGATGAGTCAGGATTCTTGCTTGTCGATTTTAATAGGGTGGGATACAAAGACGAGCCTTTTATTTTAGCGTCGCAAGCTCAACAAGTGTTTTATGTCACTGATCCTTCTAATGATAAATGGTCTGTTGTCCTATCGACCAATAAAATAAGTGATGATAACAATAATGATGAAGATGTTGGTAATGATCTTTTATTTGCAACATCACAACAACCACATGAAATTGATTCAACTGATGATGGTTTATATCTTAGAGATGATCATGATGAGGGAATTTGGATTAATCCATCGTTTCGTATTGTAAATGGACAAACAAATGTGAATGTCACCAGGAAAAGAAGAAGGGCATCTTAATGTATATGTTTAATTGTTTTATATAAGCTATGCATGTAATCTGAACTGTGTTATTGTAAATATGCATGTAATCTGAATTGAGTGTTTTATACTAAGTTCTGATTAATTTATTTTCTGAACTGAACTGAACTGAACTGTACAGAGAGATTCTCATTGTCAAACATGTTTAATTGTTTTATATAAGCAGCCATGTATTTGATTTTCTGCTTATATTTATTTTCTGCTTATATTTAGCTTGACCTTAGTGCTTTATACTAAGTTCATGTAATTTAATATAAACTAGTAATTTACATGAACTGAACTGGAAAAAAAAATCCAAATATAGGTAATCTATATGAACTAAACTGAATATAAACTAAGGAGGTCACAAAGCTTTGTTTTATACCAAGGTAAAAGGTCCTTTAAAAAAATAGTCATATAACATATGAAAACAAAGAGGCCTTTTAAGTGCTTATTTGAAAAAGCGCTGCAAAAAAGCATTTTAAAATTAAATAAGGAGGCCTTTTAGAGCGCTTATTTGAAAAAGCGCTGTAAAAGGCCTTTAAAAAACACAGTCATACAACATAAGAAAACAAAGAGGCCTTTTAGAGCGCTTATTTGAAAAAGCGCTGTAAAAGGCCTTTAAAAAACACAATTATATAACATAAGAAAACAAAGAGGTCTTTTACAACACTTATTCTACAAGTGCTGTAAAGGAGCCTTTTAAAAATAAAATAAGGAGGCCTTTTAGAGCGCTTATTTGAAAAAGCGTTGTAAAAGGCTTAGGTCTTTAAGAGCGCGTTTACAACAAGCGCTTTAAAAGGTTAGTTCTTTTAGAGCGCTTTTCCAACAAGCGCTGTAAAAGGCTTCTAAAAAAGCGCTGTAATAGGATTTTATATATAACAGTAAACTGCTTCAGTTTCCTCTTCATTACGTAAACTTCACTATCATCTCTTCTTCGTCATTCTTCTCTTCCTTTGCAAACCCTATCATCTCTTCCATTACGAACCATATTTCCACGATCATCTCTCTCATTTTTAACCTTATTTCCATCCACGATCATCTCTACCATTACAAACCATCTCTTTTCATTTAAATACGTAACCCTCATTACATATTTCTTTGAACCATACTTCAATTTCTTTGAACCATATTTCTACGCATTTCTCCTACGAACCCTACGTATTTCATCTACGTATTTCGTCTCACTATTCAGGTATTGATGTTATTAATTTTTTGTTATCACTAAAATGCATGTTGAACTTATACTGATACGTACTTAGACTACTGCATGTAGAACTTGTTGAAGTTATACTGAACTGCATGTTGAACTTGTGGTAGATAAATGGATTCTAACAAGGCTTTGGATTGTCATAATGAGGAAGTTGTCAACACCAAGACTTACGAAAACGTAGTCAAACGTGGTGCAACCATAATGCAAAAGGTCAAAAAAGCAAGGAGCAGTGGGTCTGCACGGTTTACTACAAACGTGGTGCAACCTATCACGGGCCCGTACCGTTTACCAAGGTGCCACCAATCACGGGTCTGCACGGTTTACTAAAAAGAACGTAAATTGTAAATGTACCACCTATCACAGGCCAAAGTACTATTTACCAAGGTGCCACCTATCACGGGTCTGCACAATTTACAAAAAAGCAAAAACCATAAACGTACTGCCTATCACGGGCCAATCGTTAAGCAAATGCAGACATTAAAAGATTCCCCATATCTAATACTCATTTAACTTAAACGATTTTCACAACAAACATTAAGCAAACAGAAATATTAAGAGATTCCCCATTCTTAATACTCTTTTAACTTAAACGATTTTCAAAACAAACATTAAGCAAACAGAAATATTAAGAGATTCCCCATTCTTAATA
>NC_021162.2:33862094-33867164 GCF_000331145.2 Cicer arietinum | reverse complement strand
TCTTGAGAGTTGCCGGTAAAATACACCGGGGTTTTAGATCTCACCTCTCAAACTTCTATCTAAAAGATAGTGAGGGAAATATGAATGTAGAAGCTCCAAGAATATATAAACATTATATATCAAATGAAGAATGAAGTGCATTTGTATCAAAACGTTCCGACCCCGCGTTTGTAGTAAGTGATTAATTTATTAACATTTGTGTTCTTTTATTCATATTCATAGCGTATTTTAAATTTTTACACGATTGTTATTTTTTATATAGAATATAAGTAAGGCAAATCGCGAGAGGGCGAGAAATCCGACGCACCCATACAAAAAACCACGTATGGGATATGCACGTCTAGAGCAAAAACTTGTAAGTAATTAAACATCACTTTTATATAATGAAGGAATTTGTATTATAAACTATAGTTTCTAACTAATATTTTGTTTATGATCTTAACGAATAGCGACAAGACACCCAATCCGATCAACCGTTGGGTCGTCATATCTTGTGGAAGGAAGCTCGTGTAAATAAGGACATAGTGGTTGATAACGAAAATGTTCAACAAATAATAGAACTTTGTGTAAGTATATGATCACTTTAATATTTTTTAATATTGTATATTATCACTTTAATATTTTTTAATATTGTATTTTAAAAATGATATTGAACTTATCTTTTTAATCCTACATGTATTTTAGGAGAATATCGAACAAAGTTCGGAAAATAAAGAGGGCAACAAAGAAAGTTGCAGGGACATTCTGGGTAAAGTGTTTAATGTTCCTGAATATTTCGACTGTGTGAGGGGGAAAGGATTTGGCGTAACTCCTAAAAGCTATTTTTCACAAGAGAAGCGCCAAAATCCATCCAATGAGGAAGTATTAGAGAAGCTCAAACTCCTATCAGAGCAAGTGGCACTCTTGGTGAAGACGAATAAACACAAGTAACTCCCAGATCAGCTCCAAATGGAGAGTGAAAATGTGAGTTGCAACGTTGGTCTCAAAACTCTTCCCGAGGTAATTTATTACTTACTTATGTAATTACTTGTGTATTAACCATACTTATGTATTAATCATTGATTTAGGGTGTCACTCCATGCGTTCTGTACTTATCCTCCCCTACTCATCGGAAGGTTGGAAAGGGAACCTTGTACAATACTTCGGGAGAAGTATTGCACAACACAGCGATTCCTGCGGGCCATGTCAAAGTATCACCTGTCATTGCTTTGAAACCAAGTGCACCGTTGCCTATACCGGAAAACGATGCAAATATGAGGTTTTTGGGCAAAGCAGTTGGTAGTTACGTGGCATGGCCCACACATCTTGTTGCCCTTGATAAGGTATGTTTAATTAATTGAAATGTATGTTTAATTGATATGTATATTTAATTGCTGATTTTTTCCGCTGCTAACTTTAATTTCACATTTATATTTAGATTCTGAAAAAGCATAAAGGGAATGATAAAACGATTCCTAGAAATGAGTCAATTACATCGCCCGAAAAGGTTTGTCACATTTATTCCCTAAGGTTTGTCATTTTTCAGATTCAATAAACTAACATTTAACCTCATTTTTTCAGATTCAATCAAATAAACCACCCGCACAGCAAAATAAAGCCGACAAACCTCAAAAATTGGAGGGTAATAAAGCTGGCAAACTACAAAAGCTGGAGGGTAATAAAGCTGCCATAGTTGTAGCTAAAAAACTGGATCGAGGAAAATCAGTCGCTGCTGCTTCTAAAATAAGTCAGCCATGCCTTGCTAAATACGGGACGTGTCTTGACATCCAAGTAAAAAGGAATATGGGCAGCAACGACGATTCACGCATCATAACCATGAATAAAGCTATATTCGGAGATGAGTATGAAGAATTTTTTGAAAAGGAGCATATATACGAAGTTCTCAACCATAAGGAGCTGAGTGCTACTGTCATCAACTTGTACATAAGGTAAAAAACTACTTTTAATTGCATTTATTGGTAATTAATTAAATTTATTGATAATTAATCTAAGTTTAAATTTTCATTGAAGGTTTTTGTATGAGAAGTTGGTGTGCTTGCGCAGATTGTCAAATAGATATTCATTCTTGTCTCCACATAAGCTTTTGATGTGTAAACTCGATCCAGTGAATGTAAAAATATACATTGTAGATATGTTGTTAGGAAATATAGAGAAGGATAAGTTGTTCTTTGCACCATATAATTCAGGGTACGTAATTATATATTAATTATTTATATCTTTTTTAATTTATGAGATCTTATATTTATTAGTTGTGTAAACAAAATTTCCAACCAAATTTGTGTTGTTGTAGGGCACATTGGGTGCTATTTGCAATCAATGCGACCTCTGAAGTTGTATACTATTTAGATCCATTGCACGACAATTACAACAATCACTCCGATATAAAGACTATGTTAGACACGTAAGTAATGTGTTTGTTAATGTATAAATAATGTGTTTGTTAATGCTATAATAATCACAATTATTTATTCGATAGTGCTTTACAAGTTTTTCGAGCTCAAAGAGGTGCTACAGTGTCGAAGCAAAAGTCTAATAACATCACATGGATTCCAATAAAGGTTTGAAATATATGCCTTTAAATTTTCATTTACAAATATATGCCTTTACAATTAATGCACAAATATTTTATTGGCTTATATGTTTTATTTTATAGTGCCCTCGTCAAACGAACAACATCGACTGTAGGTACTATGTATTGAGATTAATGAAGGAGATTGTTGATAGGAATCAAACTATTATCCCAGAAATGGTACAGTATTTTCATTATTTGATTTTCATATATAAATTATGTATATATTTGATTCTAACTTATTTATGTTCAATTTTTATATTGCACAGTACTTTGACAATTTCAGTCCAACATACTCTGAGAAAGATCTAATTGAATTAAAGGAAGACTGGTGTCAGTATGTGCTTGAAATGAAAATTATTTGATTTTTTGGGAAATAGCATGCTGCAAGGGATCTGAATATTATATGGTAGCTAGTTTTGTTATGTGTAATAATGTTAGTTATATGTATATGAATAGGGCACAGTATCTGAATACGTATATGAATATGTGTTGTTGTACAATATCTAAATTGTATATGTAGTTAAGTTATATATGTATCTGAATATGTTCTGTTGTTGTGTAAATTAAGTTATAAAGTTAAGTTATATAGATCTGTTTTTTTGTACTGATTGTGTGAACTGATTCTGAATATGTATCTGCACATGTTCTGTTGTTGTGTGAACTAATTCTAGATAAAAATGATTTTGGAAAAAAAATTAAAAGACAGCGCTTTCTAAAAAAATGCCATAAAAAACCAAAAAGCACTTTAAAAATTTAATTTACAACATTTTTAAATAAAAAAAAATGCACCTTTTACAGCGCTTTTTTTTAAAAAGCGCTGTAAAATGTGCAGTATAATGCATATATTGAATGCACCTTTTACAGCACTTATTTGAAAAAGCGCTGTAAAATATGCACTATAATGCATATATTGAATCCACCTTTTACAGCGCTTATTTGAAAAAGTGTTGTAAAATGTGCACTATAATGCATATATTGAGTCCACATTTTACAGCGCTTAATAGCTTGGGGGGGGGGGAATAGGTTATATAAAATTGGTTGTTGTTATTTAAAATCTTGAAATTTTATCATGAAGAATAATAGTTTCTGGGTTGTAAGTCCCGTGTTTAAGCCGACGTACAGGCGTTTAAGGGCAGTGAATCCTTGAAAGTTTCTTCAAAATAAAAAAGGCAAAATTTTAAATATGGATAATCTCTTTTGTAGAACTTCTTCTTTCTCCACTCCTTCTACCCAAAACTTCCCAGAGAAAAGAGAACCTATCAATAGTGAAGAAATCACTATTGAAGACTTCCAAAAATCTATAAACAATTGGCAAATCCCAAAAATCAAAAAAGATGAGGTCTACGTATCTAGTCTCTTCAAAAATCTATTAAAAACCGATTATGTTATCAAAACGGAGGAACGTGATGTTACTCTTTCTAACCCTTTTGAAACAATAAATCTTCTTTCTTCAAAAACGCTCAAAAAACACGCTGACAAAAACTATAACTTCATACATATAGGTCTTGTTCAAGTTGGTATAAAACCTTTAACAAGGGAAGGATTAAACACTTCAATCCTATGTGTCCTACGAGATGCAAGGTTCCTGAACTTTCAAGATTCAATTATAAGTACAGTCGAATCTAGTCTTTGTCAAGGACCAATTTGGTTTGGATGTTATCCAAATTTTTCTTTGTCTTTAAAAGACCCAAACATCACAAATTCTCTTACGTTACAAATCAAAACTCATAATTACAAAATGATAGAAGGATCTATTCCTGTAGCTATTATTTACAGAGTCCATTACAAAGCAATGTTTTCAGCCTTTACTGCAACAAAAAATATTGAAAACAAAAGAGGTGAAACACTATTTTTACAAACTGATCTAACAAAAGCAAACACGGTTATTCCAAAAACTATCCTTTGGAAAGATATTGATCTTCCTGAAGAATGGATCCTAGAAGGAGCTGTTAGACCACAACCTCTTGAACAATCAAAACCAAACAACAATCTTAAAGAAGTCATACAATACAATGATGGTAAGGTAAAACTAAGTTTTTCAAGAACTTCTAGTGCCAGGTACTCTGATGCTAGTTCCTCCAGACCACCTTCAATCACACAATTGCCTCAAAAATTAAAAAACTTTACAAAACCACGTTTTTCATGCTCCAGCATACCAAATGCTTCCTTTCAAAATGTTGACTATTCCACAAATATACCTCACCAAATTTACACAGCACCTCAACACACTAATGAGGAGCAACAAAACATTTCTCCACCTACTTCGCCGTCTTTTTCTGCTATAACTGAAAATGTTGTTAATGAACTAAACGTTATAGAAAAGGCATTTGAAGTTGATAAAACTAAACTCCATAATGATTTTTATGCTTCCAAAAACACAGATAAGAGGACATGGTTCTTCAAAAACTTCGTGAAACAGAGAAAACAAATTCAAAATGAATTTATGAATTTTATGAATTCATTTTACAAAATAAAACCCATATTTTATTTTTTGAATG
>NC_021162.2:33858919-33862050 GCF_000331145.2 Cicer arietinum | reverse complement strand
ATCAGAATTCACCCAAGCCTTACATGAACAACTTAGTAGGATAGAACATTCCTCTACCTCCACACCAATGGTAGCCAAAGATACCTTTGAAAAAACAGTTACGACTTTAGATCAAGTTTCTGAAATCAAACACGAACCACAAAACCTGTGTAAACTTCAATGGCAGAAGGATCAACCTTTAGCCATGGTCACAGCACCAGACTTAGGTATTGAAAATAGACCTAATGTCCTCTCTCAATCCAAATTCAATGCCAACACTGTCTACGAATGGAACATAGATGGCATGTCCGAATACAACATCTTAAGTCTCCTCCAACAAATGACAATGGCATCAAATGCTTACAAAACCCAAGCCAATACACCTGACAAAGCCATAGCTGAACTACTAATAGCAGGATTCTCAGGCCAACTCAAAGGATGGTGGGATTACCATCTCACTCCCTCTCAACACCTAGAAATTTTGAACGCAATTCAAACCACAGAGGAAGGAATTCCTATCCTCGACGAAATAGGAAACCCAATACCTGATGCAGTGGCAACACTAATACACACAATTAGCTTGCACTTCATAGGCGATCCATCACACTTAAAAGATAAAAATGCAGAACTTTTATCTAACCTTAGATGTAAAAAACTTTCCGAGTTCCAATATTACAAAAATACTTTTCTAACCAGAGTCATGCTAAGAGAAGACTCAAACCAACCTTTCTGGAAGGAGAAATTCCTTGCAGGACTCCCAACCCTTTTAGGAGAAAAGGTTAGAAACAAAATCAAAGAAGTCTATGGGGTAAACCAAATCCCATATAACCATTTAACTTATGGGGAATTGGTTAGCTTCACTCAAAAAGAAGGTTTGAAACTCTGTCAAGATTTAAAACTCCAAAAACATTTAAAATGGGAAATGAAAAGAACTAGACAAGAACTAGGTTCTTTTTGTAAACAATTTGAAATACCCATGACAAATATTTCAAAAGACTGTCAAGGGTCTTGTTCTAAACCTTATAGAAAACCTCGCACAAAATCTTTTACCAAACCAGACAGACTTGAGTTCTATAAAAAATCTAGACCCCAAAATTCTTACAATCAAAGAAAACCAAATTTTTACAAGAAAAAACCCTTCCAAAAGAAGTTTGAACCTCAAACTTCTAAACAAATAACTTGTTATAAGTGTGGCCAAACAGGACACATCTCAAGATATTGCAAGAGAAACAAAAAACTCCATGAATTAAAAATCGATGAACAAATAATTCAACAAATAGAGGCAATACTTTTAGAAACCTCTGAAGAAGAAACTGTCACGGATTCTAAAGTAAGTTCATCTGAAAATAATAAACCCCTACAGTTTGATGAACTAGGAACCTCCGACTCTCTTGGCGAATCAGAAACTAGTACAAAATCGATTAATGTTTTAACAAAGGATCAAGAACTAATTCTTGATATTATAAAACAGGTTGAAGATACAAAATTGCAAAAGGAAATAATAGGAAAACTATTAAATACTTTTGAGTCAAAACAAAGTCAACCTTCCACATCCTCATCAAAATTACTTCCTAAAACCACTTATGACCTAACAAATATCTTAGGGAAAAGAACAAAGTCACAAGCCCATGCCACAATTCAATCTCTGCAAGAGGAGATTAAAATTGTAAAACAAGAATTAAAAACTCTTAAACAAAAACAAGAAATTGATTCAAACATTCTTCAAAATCTTATTTCCCAGGCACAAAATCAAACCTCTTCTGACCATGAACAGGATGAAGAAGAAGGAGAAAATGAAGAATATTCTAACAAAATTGAAAATTTAGAAGAAATCCCAGAGGATTTCTTGTTCGTTTTAAGAACAGTAACCAAAAGAAAATATTTAATCAAAATTAATTTAGTTTTTTCTAAAAATTTCAAATTCGAAACAATTGCACTTTTTGATACTGGAGCATATTTAAATTGTTTAAAAAGTAGCATTGTACCAAACAGATTTTTACAAAAATCTAATGAAAAACTTGTTGCGGCCAACAACTCCAACATGATTATAAAAAGTAAAACTGAAGCTTCCATTAAAAATGGTAATGTTTCAATCAAAACTCCTTTTGTTTTATTAGAAAATATTACTCATACTGTCATTTTAAGGACTCCTTTCATTAACATGATAACTCCCTATTCAGTCAATTACGACAGTATTTCTTGCAAAACAAAAGAAGCCAAAATTATTTTCCCTTTTATTGAAAAACCCAGAACAAAGAATTTAAATCTTTTAAAAGCTTGCTCTGTTTACAAAACTGAATTAAATTGTTTAATTCAAGGAAAAGAAAAACATTTATATTTCCTGAAACAAGATGTTTCTTTTCTCAAAACTGAACAACAATTACAAAATAGTTTCGTAAAACAAAAAATTTCAGATCTCCAAAAAAGAATTGAAAACGAAATCTGTTCAGATTTACCAAATGCTTTTTGGAACAGAAAACAACATATGGTAGACCTACCATATGAAAATGACTTTTCCGATAAACAAATCCCAACAAAAGCTAGACCTATCCAAATGAATTATGAACTTGAAACACATTGCAAAACAGAAATCCAAGACTTAGAACAAAAGGGTCTAATTACAAAGTCTAGGTCACCTTGGAGTTGTGCAGCCTTCTATGTGAACAAAAATTCTGAAATAGAAAGAGGCACACCTAGACTAGTCATAAACTACAAACCTTTAAACAAAGCTTTAAAATGGATTCGTTACCCGATTCCAAACAAAAAAGACCTTTTACAAAAATTACACTCTTCGTCTGTATTTTCAAAATTTGACATGAAATCAGGATTTTGGAAAATACAAATTGATCCAAAAGATCGGTATAAAACAGCTTTTACGGTCCCTTTTGGTCAATATGAGTGGACGGTAATGCCCTTTGGATTAAAGAATGCCCCTTCAGAGTTCCAAAGAATTATGAATGAAATCTTTAATCCATTCTCAAAATTTTGCATTGTCTATATTGATGATGTCTTAATATTCTCTGAAAACATTGAGCAACATTTCAAACATCTTAGAACATTTTTAATGATTACTAAGAAAAATAGATTAGTTGTTTCAAAATCCAAAGTTTCTCTTTTTCAAACAAAAATCCGTTTCCTAGGACATTATATCT
>NC_021162.2:33857423-33857800 GCF_000331145.2 Cicer arietinum | reverse complement strand
CTGGTACAACGTTTTTCTCATTCAAAACCAAAAATTTAGCCATACTTGGCTATTTTTCTTTAACCTAACCATGGAACCTTCAAAAATTCCACAGTGGTTTGCTCATTGGTGGAAGTTTTTCGGCTCCATTCCAGATATCTTAAAAACGGAAGTCCAAGAAAGCTTCCAATTATAGAAAACCCATTGCAAACCAACAGAAAGGGAACGCATTTTTCACCCCCTAATGCTATTCTCTACAAAATTCTTTCTACCATGGGTATTAGCCTGGTATTTTGACATCAATCAAAAGGAAACACAAACAATCCTCGTAAGAAGATTCAAAGTCAGATGGTGGACAAAATTCTCTATTCCACCAAGCATCAAAAAACAAGCTGTGT
>NC_021162.2:33828296-33857255 GCF_000331145.2 Cicer arietinum | reverse complement strand
AAGACTCTATCAAAATAGAAAATGAAAATGAAGACGACTGTTTCGGCATCTTGTTACCAATAAAATGAATATGACGGCCCAATACTCTTGGCCCATATATATATAAAAAAAAAAAGGTCTATCATGAAATGTGTTGGGTCAAGCCCAAAATTAGACTTCACTAAACATAAGTCTCGGACCTAGCCCATATTAGATTCCAGACTTAAAAAAAAAATAAAAAAAAATAAAAAAAAAACTTTTATTATCAGAAAAGACGATTATTTCTGAAAAGCAAAAGCAAAAGCAAAAGATTCGGGCACTTGTCTGCCATTCACACTAAAATCCAAACGTGGCACCGAAAGCAGAAGGAATCTCATCATTTCCTCCACTACACCAAAGTTGTACAAGCATGACTCTTTCCCTATATAAGCAAGGCTTGTCTTCAGTTCAAGGCAGAGTGGAAGACAACAACATAGCTTCTGTTAGAAATCTTGAGAGTTTCTTGAGTGTCTCCTATATTTTTATTTTGTAATTTCGTTTTCAGTTTTCAAAACAAGATTCCATTGTAAGTATTTGTTAGTATGTTTTAATCATATTCCGTGTTTCCTTATCGTATTCTTCTTTAATTTCTGTAAATTAAGTATGCTCTGCACTTGCAGCTAACAGCTGATCTTGTGCATCAGAAACTGTGTTTATTATGAACTTTTGTTTTTTCTTTGTTGTTTTCCAATTTGTGTTTGCTAAAAACAACTAATTTGGATTTACCGTTTTTTAATTTTCGTGGTTTGTGGGTTTGGTTTTATTTCATTAAATTAGCAAACGCAATATATCGCATGCAAAACTTTGAACAAGACTTAATAGTTGAGTTTATAATGCATATATTGAGTGCACATTTTACAGCGCTTATTTGAAAAGCGCTGTAAAATGTGCATTATATTGCATATATTACAGCGCTTTTTGAATAAAGCGCTGTAAAATGTGCAAAACAAGCGCGCGCAATATATTTGCATATGTTACAGCGCTTTTGTATTTTAAAAAGCATTGTTGTATCTTTTTACAGCGCTGGATTCTACAACGCTTTTTTTTTAAAAAAAAACGCTGTAAATAGCTTAAAAAAAGCGCTGTAAAATCGTATTTTTCGTATAGTGGTTGTTGCCTAACTGAGAGTAAAGACATGGAAACAAAAATAGGGATTAAGGGATAAAGAGTTAATAATATCTATATGGTAGATCTTGATGATCTATATTCAAGTGGACCTAATGTCTTGTAATCTAGATTGAAGACTCTTGGTTATGGCAAAGGAGGTTAGCCCATATTAACATGGATTTATTAAACAATGTTTCTTCTAAAGAACTAGTAACAAGGTTTCACAAGCTTAAGTTCTCGAAGAAATGATTATACCATGCTTCTAAAAAACGAAAGCAAGTAAAGGTTTCATTTCAATAAAAAGTAACGTAATTTCTACAACTAAGTATTTACAATTGTTGCATATGAACCTTTTTGGACCTTCCAAGACTAGAATCTTAGGAAGAAACTTTTATGATTTTTTTTGTGTGGATGACTACTCTGGATTAACTTGGACATTATTTATTGTTGAGGTCAAGCCCATAATTAATGTTTTAAAAATAATCAAACATTTAATTATATTTATTAATTTTGATTCTTGTCTTATTATCTATTAACTTGTATTTTTTAGTGTATTATTTAAATATTGAAAATCAAACATAAATTGAATTAGCTAGGATATGATGAAGCATGCATATCCATGCAAGATCACAAGGTATTTTTCAAATGATCAATAACAACTTCATCATCAATTATGGACCCATCCCATGACGTAACAAGACAAGAATACACTTTGAAAGTATAAATGATTTGAAAGATTCTTTCGAGGAATGAAAGAGACAAAAGAAAATATTGATGAAAGAATGTTCAAGAGAACATTTTGTTTGTTTTATTAAAAGACAAGAGACAAAATGGACCTATTGGAGAAAGAAAAAAAATATGTGATCAAAATGGCAAAATTCACACACGGGCCACCCAAAATTATTGAGCATTTAAAAGGCACAAATTGAAGCCCCACTTGAAAAAACAATCATGCAGAATATTCCACAGATTTATCATCAAATTGATGATATGGAGACAAGTACAAAAAGGACACAAGTACATTGAAATTGTACTATTGATGCAAAAGTTTTGCATGCGTTTGACTTTTCACTATTCCAACGGTCATTTGATCGATCATCTCATCCTTCTTGCTTAAGTTTTCTTCAAGAGTATACTAACTAACTATTGTACGAACTTGTATAACTAACTAAACGTATTAGTTAGTTATACAAGTTAAGTACAATAGTTTGTTAACTACAAAGTATCTGGTTTAAACAAGACGTTCTAGATAGAAGTTCAAAAAATAGATTGATTCAATAAAATAATATTGACACTTGAAAAGATTGACCAAATGTTTTATTCATAAGAGATTGACACTTGAAAAGACAATAGTTTAATTGGCAATCTATCTACATTTGTTTATTTAAGCACAAGTTTTAAAGCTTTTTTCTCAAGCAAAACTTCAGCTCTCCACACTATATATGTGAATCATTCTTATTGAGGTTTTTTTTCCCATTAATCTCAAACTAAGAGTTGAGAATTATTTGATCCCAAACAGTTTTGTCATACACATTGTAATTGAGTTAAGTCTATCTCTTATGTTTAATTGAGTGTGTTTGTAAAAGTTATTTTTGATTTAAGATGTGGTTGTAAAAATTCCTTTATAAGTTGAAAGGATAATGTTGTAATTGATCAAAATGTGATCTAGAAGGAAAGTGAAAGACATAATGTTCTAGTGTTGAGCATATTAGTTAAAATCTCACATATTGTAGGGATTAGGAGTTTGGTGAACTAGTATGTTTCTTAGGTGTGATATTCTTATCTCTTTTCTTTAATTATCTGCCACTCACATATCACATTTCACTTGCTAGTACACTTATTTACATTATTTATGAACTTAACTCATCCAACATATTTTGGTTATTAACTTTGATTACCAAGATTATAATTAAGTTTATAATATAAAGTGCAAGGGTTAAAAATAAAAAATGGGCAATAATTTAATTGAGATCAGAGTCCTACCTCTACGATTAAGCACCTAAAAAAGTGCACTAAAGGATAGATATAATAATTTTAAACTTCTAAAAAGTGGAATACACCAATTTTAAACATGACATTTTTATATTTATTTCTTTAACCAATGCCAAATAGACAATTATTGTTTTTATAATACGATAGTTTATAAATTTAATGTTATTGTTTTATACTATATTAGAGAGGAACTGCCAAAGAAACAAGTAGGCAATATAATTTATATACGAATATGTGGAGGTGCAGCAAATGGTTAAAGGCCATCAACATAGATCAATCCTCGACCATTAAATAGACTATCCTATTTTGATGGATCAAATTACTATTTCTAAAAAGGAAATAGGCAATTGTTCCTTTGATCCAACACACAGAAATGTGGTGCATAATTCCATATCAATAATTTATACCAAAATTAGATCAAAATGGAGATTAGATGAAGGAGCTAAAATACTTCTAAGCGTAAATTTAAAGTGTTGATGAATGTGACACTAGAAGGAAAATGTGGGACACCTTACAAACTGGTCATGAAGGAACAAGTCATGTAAAAGAAACAAGGATATACGTTGGAGTTAGAATATTTGAAATGAATGAAGGAGAAACAATTGATGAAATGCTGTCAAGGTTCACAATTATAATCAATGAAATTTGATCTCTAGGAAAGAAATATACAACTCATGAAAGAGTTAGAAAAATTATGAGATGTCTCCCTAGTACTTGGAGATCAAGAAGAAAGGGTGAAAAACAAGGATCAAATAAAAAGAAACTTTCCACAGATAAGGGAAGCTTCGAAAAATGAACTTGGATAAGAGTCGAGTCATTTGCTATGGATGCAACAAACTAGGACATTACAAAATTGAGTGTCCTTTATACAAAAAGGTGCCAAGATAGTTTCCCTACAAGAAGAAATCTATGATGGCCATATAGAATGATTATGATGAGTAAAATGATGAGGAAAATGAAGAAGCCAACATGTGTTTGATGGAAAACTTAGAAGATGATGAGGTCTTTATTTTTGACATTTTTATTTTATGTGAAAAAATAGAAAAAGAATTTGACAATATTTTATATGGTTCAAATACTCACTCTAAAAAATGTGGTTTGTTAAAAGAACAACTTCAAAAACAAAGGAAGAAAAGGAGAAACTGCAAGTTATGAATGATGAATTAAGAAAAGTTATTCAAATATTGCAGACTCTCATTTTAAAATATCATAGCAGCAGAAAATCTTACATGAAGCAGCCAATAAAATTCTCCGAAACATTATGAAGTTCAAAAGGAAAACATTTTGCTTAAAATAGAAGTTAAGGAACTTAAAAATGATTTATCTTATTTCTTAAAATTAACTGAAACTTTTTAAAAAGTCATGGCTCAGACGTAAGAATTTTTGAAAAAGATGGCTTAGATTTAGATATATCTCAAAAGCAAAAACTTTATGAATTTTTTTTTTTTGTGCTAGAAAAGAAGGTAGATAAAGCTAAACAAAATATTCTCATGCTACTCACTACGCGAAAAACTGCATTTTACAACGCTTTTTTTAATCCATTTACAGCGCTTTTTCAAAAATAAAAGCGCTGTGGAATCGAGCGCTGTAAATGATACAACAGCGCTTTTAAAAAAGCGCTATAAAACATGTAAATATAACGCGCGCGTTATGCACATTTTACAACGCTTTTTCAAAAAAGCGCTATAAAACATATAAATATAACGCGCGCGTTATGCATTTTAAAGCGCTTTTTTGAGAAAGCGCTGTAAAATGCACACCCATAATATGAAATTATGGGTCTGCATTTTACAGCGCTTTCTCAAGAAAGTTATAGCGCTTTACAACAACATTTTACAGCGCTTTTTAAAAAAAGCGCTGTAAAATGTGTTTTTTTTTAAACGCTGTAAATTAAATATTTGAAATGAAAAGTGTTTTTTAGCTTTTATGGCATTTTTTTTAGAAAGCGTTGTCTTTTATCTTTGTATCCAAAATTATTTTGATCCAAAATCAGTTCACAATCAGTGCACACAACAACAAAACATATTCAAATACCATAAGCAGTTCACACAATCAGTAGAACAGAAATCAGAACTCTGTAACTTAATTAACATATATGTAACTCTGTAACTCTGTAATTTACAACCTAATTAACTACATTCAGATACATATATATATATATATATAACCTAATTTACAACCTAAACTACATTCAGATCCATATGCATGTTCATATATTGTGTCCTATGATCATTTACATATAATAACTAACAGAATATACATAATATGCACTAGCTACCATATAATATTCAGATCTCTTGCCCAACAGCAAGCTATTTCCCAGAAAATCAAATAATTTGCATGTCAAGCACATACTGACACCAGTTTTCCTTTAATTCCATCAGATCTTCCTCAGAATATGATGGACTGGAATTGTCAAAGTACTGCAATATAAAAATTGAACATATTATATTAAGTTAGTATCAAATATATAGATAATTTATATATGAAAATCATATAATGCAAATACCGTACCGTTTCTGGGATAATAGTTTTATTCTTCTCAACAATCTCCTTCATGAATCTCAATACGTAGTACCCACAGTCGATGTTATTTGTTTGACGAGGGCACTTTATTGAGATCCATGTAATGTTATTAGACTTCTGCTTCGACACTTTAGCACCTCTTTGAGCTCGATAAACTTTTAAGGCACTATCGAATGAATAAATGTGATTATTAGAGCATAAATATTTATATATATATATATAAATATTCATGCTCTAATAATCACATTTATTCATTCGATAGTGCCTTAAAAGTTTATCGAGCTCAAAGAGGTGCTAAAGTGTCGAAGCAGAAGTCGAATAACATTACATGGATCTCAATAAAGTGCCCTCGTCAAACAAATAACATCGACTGTGGGTACTACATATTGAGATTCATGAAGGAGATTGTTGAGAAGAATAAAACTATTATCCCAGAAACGGTACGGTATTTGCATTATATGATTTTCATATATAAATTATCTATATATTTGATACTAACTTAATATAATATGTTCAATTTTTATATTGCAGTACTTTGCCAATTCCAGTCCATCATATTCTGAGGAAGATCTGATGGAATTAAAGGAAGAATGGTGTCAGTACGTGCTTGACATGAAAATTATTTGATTTTCTGGGAAATAGCTTGCTGCTGGGCAAGGGATCTGAATATTATATGGTAGCTAGTGCATATAATGTATATTCTGTTAGTTATTATATGTAAATGATCATAGGACACAATATATGAACATGCATATGGATCTGAATGTAGTTTAGGTTGTAAATTAGGTTATATATATATACGTATCTGAATGTAGGTAATTAGGTTGTAAATTAGGTTGTATATATGTATCTGAATGTAGTTACTTAGGTTGTAAATTACAGAGTTACATATATGTTAAAAAAGTTACAGAGTTCTGATTTATGTTCTATTGATTGTGTGAACTGATTGTCTATAATATGTTCTGTTCTACTGATTGTGAAGTGATTTTGGATCAAAAATAATTTTGGGTACAATGATAAAAGACAGCGCTTTTTAAAAAAAGTGCCATAAAAAGCTAAAAAGCACCTTTCATTTCAAATAATTAATTTTCGGAATATTGTGCAATACTTCTCCCGAAGTATTGTGCAATATTCCTTTTCCCACCTTCCGTTGAGTCGGCGAGGACAAGTATAGGACACATGTAGTGACACCCTACATCAATAGTTAAAACATAAGTACAGTTAATATATAAGTTTGTTTAATACATAAGTAATTACATAAGCAAGTAAGTAGTAAGTAATTAATTACCTCGGGAATACTCTTCAAACCGACGTTGCAACTCCCGGTTTCACTCTCCATTTGTATTTCAGGTTGGAGCTGAACCGGAAGTTGCTTGTCTTTATTCGTATTCACCAAGAGTGCCACTTGCTCCGATAAGATTCTGAGCTTCTCTAATACTTCCTCGTTGGAAGGTTTTTGGCGCTTCTCTTGAGGAAAAAAGCTTTTGGGAGTTACGCCAAATCCTTTCCCCCTCACTCGACCGGAATACTCAGGGACATTAAACACTTTCCCAAGAATGTCCCTGCACGTATCCTTGTTGCCCTCTTGAGTTTCAGAACTTTGTTCAATAGTTTCCTAAAATACATGTAACATTAAAAAGATAAGTTCAATAGCATTTTTAAAATACAATATTAAAAAATATTAAAGTGATAATATACTTACACAAAGTTCTACAACTTTCTTGACATTTTCATTATCAACCACTCCTTCTTTATTAACACGCGCTTCCTTCCACAATATATGACGACCCAAGGGTTGATCGGCTTGGGTGTCTTTTCTCTATTCGTTAAAATCATAAACAAAATAATACAAATTAGTTACACACTATAGTTTATAATACAAATTACTTCATTATATAAAAGTGATGTTTAATTACTTACAATTTGTTGTTCAAGGCGTGCATATCCCATACGTGATTTCTTGTATGGGTGTTTTGGGTTGCTTGCCCGTTCGCGATTTGCCGTACTAATATTCTATATAAAAAAAAAATTGCAATTGTGTAAAAATTTAAAATACGCTACGAATATGAATAATAAAACACAAATGCTAATAAATTAATCACTTACGACAAACGCCGGGTCAGAACGTTTGGAAACAAATGCACTCCATTCATCCTTTGATATATAATGTTGATATATCTTTGGAGGTTCAGCATTTGTGTTTCCTTCTCTATCTTTTAGATAGAAATTTGAGAGATGGGATCTAAATCCACGATGGATTTTCCCAGCAACTCTCAAAACATATGACTTTCGTTCCTCATCAAGAACAAAAGTGGTCTGCAATGAAAACAATTATAAGTAATGTATTTTACAGAAAAAAAATTATAAATGACAAAAGAGTAGATCAAAATATTTACTTGAATGTCATTCCAGATGATATCTTTGGCATCCTTCAACGCCTTATCTCTCCAGTTGTCTATTGTTATTGGGACATTTTGACGAACAACAGCCCCAATGTAGCTTACAAACATGGAGCTGTTGGGGTCAACTGGCTGACCACTCTCGTTCCAGCCAACCTAATAAACTCATATAGTAAGTACATGCCCTAAACCCTAAAAAAAGATAAAAATCACACAGCAAACAAAGTATAGTATACCTCAAATTTAATCCCACTACTCCTTGCTTTAATCACCTTTTGCATTATAGTTGCACCACGTTTGACTTCTTTTTCATAAGTCTTGGAGGTGCCAACTTCTTCATTTTGAACTTCTATATCTTTGTTTGTATCCATTTAACTACAACAAGTTCAACATGCAGTTTAGTATAACATCAACAAGCTCAACATGGATCATGCATTATTATAAACAACCTCAACATGTATCAGTATATCTTAAACAAGCTCAACATGCATTTTAATGATTACAAAAAATTTATAACATCAATACCTGAATAATGGTTCGAAGAAAGATGAAATCTAAAGAAAAGAGGGAACGCAGAAAGTTCACAGAAATATGGTTCAAAGAAAAGAGGGAACGGTATTGAAGAAATACGTAAAATATGGTTCACCGAAATACGGTATTGAAGAAATACGTAATGAGGGTTACGTATTTCAATAAAATATATTGTGTGAAATGGGAGAGATGATCTTGGATGGAAATAAGGTTCGAAATGAAGGAGATGATCGTGGAAATAAGGTTCGTAATGGACGGGATGATAGGGTTTGCAAAAGAAGAGAAGAAATGAAGGTTGAGATGAAGGTTACGTAATGAAGAGGAAACTGAAGAGGTAACTGTTATATATACGTAACACTTTTACAGCGCTTTTTATAAGCCTTTTTACAGCGCTTTTTTTGTAAAGCGCTCTAAAAAAGACCTCATTGTTTTATTATGTTATATATAAAACCCTTTTACAGCGCTTGTTCAAATAAGCGCTGTAAAAGGTCTCTTTATTTTATTTTTAAAACAGTAATTTACAGCGCTTATTTGGAAAAGCGCTGTAATAGACCTCCTTAGTTTATTATGTTATATGAATGTTTTTTTTTAAAGCCTTTTACAACGCTTTTTTAAATAAGCGCTGTAAAAGGCCTTATTGTTTTTGTGTTTTGTTATGTTATTTTTTAAACAAGCTCAACATGCAAAACCCACATAGTAGTAACTGGTCACCACCAAAATCCCTTCCTCTTCACCAAACTCTTCTCCTTTTATGCATCTTCTTCACAAACATCAAAGCTTACTCTTTCACAATTCAATCTCTACCTCAACACCCTTTTTATCTCTTTACATTCCCTTTCCTTCTTAAATCGAAACTTGGTATTCAGGTTCATTGCCATGTTGCGAAAAATGGGTTTGAGTCTGATGTTTTTGTTAACAATGTGTTTTTGGGGATTCCCATGATGCGTACAAGGTGTTTGAAGAAAATCCTGTTAGAGATAGTCGTGTTAGGTGTCTGATAATTATTATTAATAAAGCTTTTTACAGCGCTTTTTCAAATAAGCGTTGTAAAATGTCATTTTTACTTAATTTCAAAAGGGTCTTTTATAGCGCTTTTTATAAAAAGTGCTGTAAAAGACCTCAGTATTTATAAAAAGCGCTTTTTATTTGGGTTCAATTTTGGATGACTGTAACTGATCAGACATTTATTCCAATCGAATTGGCACTTAATTTACATTATATAAGTGACATTAGTAGCAAACTGTGATCACAATAATTCAGATTACATGCATATTTATCACAATAATTCAGATTACATGCATATTTATCACAATAATTCAGATTACATGCATATTTATCACAATAATTCAGATTACATGCATATTTATCACAATAATTCAGATTACATGCATATTTATCACAATAATTCAGATTACATGCATATTTATCACAATAATTCAGATTACATGCATGGCTTATATAAAACAATTAAACATATACATTAAGATGCCCTTCTTCTTTTCCTGGTGGCATTCACATTTGTTTGTCCATTTACAATACGAAACGATGGATTAATCCAAATTCCCTCATCATGATCATCTCTAAGATATAAACCATCATCAGTTGAATCAATTTCATGTGGTTGTTGTGATGTTGCAAATAAAAGATCATTACCAACATCTTCATCATTATTGTTATCATCACTTATTTTATTGGTCGATAGGACAACAAACCATTTATCATCAACAGGATTAGTGACATAAAACACTTGTTGAGCTTGCGACGCTAAAATAAAAGGCTCGTCTTTGTATCCCACCCTATTAAAATCGACAAGCAAGAATCCTGACTCATCAATCCGAACGCCATTATTATTATCGACCCACTTGCAACCAAATATAGGAACACGAAACGAAGTGTAGTCTAACTCCCATATGCGCTCGATAACCCCAAAATATGATAGATTTGCATATATTGGGTTTTTGTCTTTTGCACTTGAGACATGCATCGCTTCAGCTACGAGAGTGACTCCACTATTTTGCATAGTGGTCTGATCATCTTGTTCTTTGGTATAAAATGTGTAGCCGTTAATAACATAACCAGTGTAAGAAAAGACATGTAAGCTCGGACCATTTGCTAGCCACCTCAATCTATTTGAAATTGATCCGGGGTCTATATCAAATTTTGACATTATGTGATTTTTTAACCATGTTACAAAACTTCGATTGTGCTCTCGAGTTATCCAATTTTGATTCCTATTCATGTTCAAACGAGATAACTGATCCATGCGTATTGTAACATACGGTTGAACCTCATCATCATTGTGCAGAACATACAACTGTGCCTGCTCCCATTCTGTCCATGATATAGTCAGTAGTCTCCTTCCAATTATCCCTTCCCCTGATATTCTTCTCGAATGAAGAGACATGAAAAGCCCTATGGATTCAACATTGGACAGATATTCAGTACAAAATTCAGCAGCCTCTTCAACAATGTATCGTTCAGCAATACAACCTTCTGGTCGACTTCTACTTTTTACGTACCCTTTTAATATTTTCATATATCGTTCTATCGGATACATCCATCTCATATAAGCTGGCCCACAAAGTTGTGTCTCCTTAACCAGATGAACAGTAAGGTGAACCATTATATCAAAAAACGATGGTGGGAAATACATTTCAAGCTCACACAAAGTAACAACAATTTCCCTCTGCAATGTCGGTAATTTCTGAGGGTCGATCACTTTACTACAAATTTCCCTGAAGAAGAAACATAATCTAGTTAAGGCTAGTCGAGCTTTTTCAAGTAAAATGGAACGTATACCTATTGGTAGCAAATGCTCCATTAGAATATGACAATCATGGGTCTTCAAACCTTTTAACTTGAGGTCTTTCATACAAACCAAATTTTTAATGTTCGAAGAGTATAATTCTGGAACTTTAACTTCGTGTAGAAATTTACATAAAACAATTTTTTTCTTTATAGATAGAGTATGAGCGGCTGGAGGTAGATACGTGCGATTTACTTTCTTTACTGGAGCCAATTCATTTCTTATTCCCATATCGACCAAGTCCAATCTTGCGTTGACGCCATCTTTAGACTTTCCTGGAACATTGAGTAACGTACCAATAACACTATCAAATACATTTTTTTCAATATGCATCACATCGAGGAAATGTCTTATATACAATGACTTCCAATATGGAAATTCAAAGAAAATTGACTTTTTCTTCCACCCAGTTTTGACCAGCTCTCCCGCAAACGGTTTGCCAAATTTATTGGTCAAACCTTGTACTTTTTCAAGTATTTGATATCCAGTCGGTGCTAAAGGAGCTTTACCTTCCTCTGATTTTCCATTGAATGCATTTCTACACCCACGATATTGATGACTATAATGCTATAGGACATGCACACTGACCTTTAATGCTATATTCTGATAAATTACCATATGCTGGAAAGTCATTAATTGTGTCGAACAACATAGCCCTCAAATTGAAACATTCTTTCTTATACCCATCATAAACTTCCACACATGTCTCCCACATACTTTTTAAATCTTCGATTAGAGGAGTCAAGTATACGTCGATATCATATCCCGGTTGTTTGGGTCCAGAAATTAACAGAGACAACATCATAAACTTACGCTTAATACATAACCATGGAGGTAGGTTATATATTACCAAAATCACAGGCCACGTGTTATGTGAGATGCTTTGAAGACCATGTGGATTCATTCCATCAGTAGAAAGTGCAAGTCTTAGATTTTTGGACTCTATTCCGAATTCAAGATACTCGTGATCAATTTTTGCCCATTGTGGGTTATCTGCAGGGTGTCGAAACATTCCATCTCTAATTCTTTCATCTGCATGCTTGTCAAGTGTTTTGAATCTTCTTCACTGCGATACATGAGCCTTAATCTTGGTATTATAGGAAAATACCACACGACTTTTGCTGGAGTAGATTCTTTCTTCTTATATCGAGAGACATTGCATTTCGGACACGCCTTAAGTAGTTCATATTCGTTTCGAAATAAAATGCAATCGTTAGGACACGCATGAATCCTTTCGTAACTCATTCCAATAGAACACAAAATCCGTTTAGCCTCATAGGTTCGACTAGGAAGTTCATATCATCTGGCAACATATCTGTTATGAGTGTTAATAATTCTGTAAAGCTTTTATCAGACCATCCATTACTCGCTTTTAAGTTGTACAACTTTAATATCGCTGACAGTCTTGTGAATTTAGTACAACCATTATATAATTCTTTCTCTGCATCACTCAACAAACTTTCAAACATTTTAGGACAATCTCGAAGATCTTCTTCAACTGCTTTTGCGATCTCATCAACTCGGTCCAGCTCATATGTATCTGTATCGAAGTCAGTTGAAGCATATGTCGAACTATTCTCAAAATTAATGTTTCCTTTTTTTTTCTCACCATGTCTTATCCAACATGTGTAGCTTTGATCAATTCCATTACATACTAGATGTCCTTCTAATTCATCTTCTCTAACACGTTTTCCAAAACAACATTTTAAACAAGGACAAACTACTCTATTTGGATCTTTTGCATTCTTCACTGCAAACTCAACAAACTCCTTCACTCCAATTTCATACTCTTTTGACAATCGATTGGCTGACATCCATTTCCTATCCATACTATACCACCTATATAAATGCAGTTACAAAAATATTAAGCTTTCAAAACATATCAACTAGTTTCAAAAAGAAACCAATATCAACTAACAATTTCAAAACAGAACATTTCATGTGGTATGAGTTTTTGACAATTTCAAAACAAAACAGATCATGTGTAGAAGAGATTTAATATATATATATATATAACAATATTTAGTAGATTTAATATATCTATAACAAAACATAACAGATCATGTGTAAAAAATACCTGAGACAACGTAGATGGCCACACAATACGTAGAGGATATTAGGGTTCCCAACGTATATAATTATTTGAAAGATGTAGAGGATATGAGGGTTTCCAACGTATATAATTATTTGAAAGATGTAGTTTACAGCGCTTGTGAAAAAAGCGCTGTAATAGGTTGTTAAATTCAATGAAAGCGCATGTATTTTACAGCGCTTGTGAATAAAGCGCTGTATTAGGTAGTTCAAATATTTTGAAAGCGCATGTGTTTACAACGCTTGTGAAAAAAGCGCTGTAACTGATGCGTGAAAACGCTTCATTTTACAGCGCTTTTTTGACAAGCGCTGTAAAAGCCTTATAACGTTATGCGCAAACATTATATGACCTACAACAGCGCTTGTTTTACAGCGCTTGTCAACAAAAGCGCTGTAAAAGGCTCCGTTATTTTTAAAATATATTTACAACAACGCTTGTGTTTAGCAAGCGCTGTAAAAGGGGCACTGTTAAATGTCATTTTAGGCGTAGTGACTATAAGGTTGGATATCTTGAATCAACTTGCTATCATAAGAAAAAGTTTCAAAAACGTTAAGCACAACATTCTCATAAGAATGAAGAACATTTTCGTTATACACCATAATGTTCTACTACTACAAAAAAATATGTTCCTACTGTACCAAAGTTGTTCATTCTGAAATAAACGGCTACATTAAAAAAAAATCGGAAAGACTAATCCTACAAGATCCAAATCAATATGTCTATTTAAGAAATAATTAACTTCAACGGAAAACATTTGTAAAATAATGATCAACCAGTTATAAAAGGAAAACATATTATAGATAAAAATTATTTTGTAAAAATTGAAAATATTCAATATCTTGAAGTTTTAAAACATAACTTGCTATGAATAAGTCAACTATGTAATAATGATTTTGAAATTATTCATAAACCCAATATATGTGATGTCAAACAAACATCTTCAAGAAAAATTTTATTTTCTGGTTCATGAAAAAAAATTTATGTTTTATGCTTAGAAGAATTACTTATTGAATCGTGTTTTATGTCCAATGAAAAATATAAATGAGTTTGACACAAACGAGCTGGACATAAAATCATGAAAATTACTTCTAAATTATCTAAGTTTGATCTTGTAAGAGGACTTCCAAAAATATCTTGTAAGAGGACTTCCAAAAATTAGTTTTGGTAATGATAAAGTGTGTGAAGTATCTGTAAAAAGAAAACAAGTCAAGAGTAGATATTATTCAAAGGATATAATTTCATATTCAAAATTCTCTTGAATTACTTCATATTTATTTTTTTGGTCCTGTCACAACTCCAATCTATGAAGAATGAAATATGGTTTTCTAATTGTTAATGATTTTTCAATATTCACATGGGTGTTATTTTTAAAACAAAAAAGATGATTCTTTTGAAGCATTTATAAACTTTTGCGAAAGGGTTTCGAAATGAAAAAACAGCTCAAACATTATTTTAGTAAGAAGTGATCATGGTGGAGAATTTTAAAATGCATCGTTCATAATATTTTTTTTTTTTATGAAAATGGTATTTCTCACAATCTTTCTCGTGCAAGAATTCTTCAACAAAATATTTCTCAACATTTATTTCATTCAACATTTGATAGTGATTATAAATATTTTAAATGAATCAAATATTGAGAAATATTTTTTGGCCGAAGCAATCAACAAACACATCATCTTACATTTTGAATTGTGTTTCATTACGAAAAAGTCTAAACAACATACCATCTGAATTGTTGTAAAATAGAAAGCCAACTTTTGGTGTTGTTTTGTTTGTGTGCAAAATTAATTTCAATTTCATGACATGTATGAAAGCAAACTAATCAAGATTGATTTATGATATATATTCCTCGGGTGGTTCAATTGCAACAGATTTCTTAATATGAGATTCTTCAACTACAACAGCATGAGCAGCTTCAACTGCAACACCGACATTTGGTTGAGAAGCCTCGACGGCAACAACAAGCTTTGTAGTAAGAGCCTCAAATTCAAGATCAACACCATATGATGGTTGTTGAGATTCATCACCAACACTTATTTTGAGTTTTTTGGACTTTTTCTACAAAACATAATTTTAATTAGACAACAAACTTTGTAATAAACAATAGTTTAGTAGTAACAAATAGCAACAAATAACTGCATTACCTTACACAACTGTGATATTGGATTAACATCATTGTTTTTGCAACTCCTAGAATTATGACCATGTTTATGATATTTTCACTACGCGAAAAAATGGATTTTACAGCGCTTTTTTTAAGCCATTTACAACGCTTTTTCAAAAAAAATAAGCGATGTGGAAACGAGCGCTGTAAATGATACAACAGCGCTTTTAAAAAAGCGCTATAAAACATGTAAATACAACGCGCGCTTGTTATGCACATTTTACAGCGCTTCTTCACAAAAAGCGCTGTAATATGCACCCCATTATATGAGTTATGGGTGTGCATTTTACAGCGCTTTCTCAAAAAAGCGCTCTAAAATGCACACCCATAACTCATATATGGGTGGCATATTACAGCGCTTTCTCAAAAAAGCGCTATAATATGCCCACCCATAATTTCATATATGGGTGTGCATATTACAGCGCTTTCTCAAAAAAGCGCTCTAAAATGCACACCCATAACTCATATAATGGGGTGCATATTACAGCGCTTTTTGTGAAGAAGCGCTGTAAAATGTGCATAACAAGCGCGCGTTGTATTTACATGTTTTATAGCGCTTTTTTAAAAGCGCTGTTGTATCATTTACAGCGCTCGTTTCCACAGCGCTTATTTTTTTGAAAAAGCGCTGTAAATGGCTTAAAAAAAGCGCTGTAAAAGCCGTTTTTTCGCGTAGTGTGAGTTTTTGACAATTTTTGACAATTTCAAAACAGAACAGATCATGTGGTATGAGTTTTTGACAATTTTTGACAATTTCAAAACAGAACAGATCATGTGGTATGAGTTTTTGACAATTTTTGACAATTTCAAAACAGAACAGATCATGTGGTATGAGTTTTTGACAATTTTTGACAATTTCAAAACAGAACAGATCATGTGGTATGAGTTTTTGACAATTTTTGACAATTTCAAAACAGAACAGATCATGTGGTATGAGTTTTTGACAATTTTTGACAATTTCAAAACAGAACAGATCATGTGGTATGAGTTTTTGACAATTTTTGACAATTTCAAAACAGAACAGATCATGTGGTATGAGTTTTTGACAATTTTTGACAATTTCAAAACAGAACAGATCATGTGGTATGAGTTTTTGACAATTTTTGACAATTTCAAAACAGAACAGATCATGTGGTATGAGTTTTTGACAATTTTTGACAATTTCAAAACAGAACAGATCATGTGGTATGAGTTTTTGACAATTTTTGACAATTTCAAAACAGAACAGATCATGTGGTATGAGTTTTTGACAATTTTTGACAATTTCAAAACAGAACAGATCATGTGGTATGAGTTTTTGACAATTTTTGACAATTTCAAAACAGAACAGATCATGTGGTATGAGTTTTTGACAATTTTTGACAATTTCAAAACAGAACAGATCATGTGGTATGAGTTTTTGACAATTTTTGACAATTTCAAAACAGAACAGATCATGTGGTATGAGTTTTTGACAATTTTTGACAATTTCAAAACAGAACAGATCATGTGGTATGAGTTTTTGACAATTTTTGACAATTTCAAAACAGAACAGATCATGTGGTATGAGTTTTTGACAATTTTTGACAATTTCAAAACAGAACAGATCATGTGGTATGAGTTTTTGACAATTTTTGACAATTTCAAAACAGAACAGATCATGTGGTATGAGTTTTTGACAATTTTTGACAATTTCAAAACAGAACAGATCATGTGGTATGAGTTTTTGACAATTTTTGACAATTTCAAAACAGAACAGATCATGTGGTATGAGTTTTTGACAATTTTTGACAATTTCAAAACAGAACAGATCATGTGGTATGAGTTTTTGACAATTTTTGACAATTTCAAAACAGAACAGATCATGTGGTATGAGTTTTTGACAATTTTTGACAATTTCAAAACAGAACAGATCATGTGGTATGAGTTTTTGACAATTTTTGACAATTTCAAAACAGAACAGATCATGTGGTATGAGTTTTTGACAATTTTTGACAATTTCAAAACAGAACAGATCATGTGGTATGAGTTTTTGACAATTTTTGACAATTTCAAAACAGAACAGATCATGTGGTATGAGTTTTTGACAATTTTTGACAATTTCAAAACAGAACAGATCATGTGGTATGAGTTTTTGACAATTTTTGACAATTTCAAAACAGAACAGATCATGTGGTATGAGTTTTTGACAATTTTTGACAATTTCAAAACAGAACAGATCATGTGGTATGAGTTTTTGACAATTTTTGACAATTTCAAAACAGAACAGATCATGTGGTATGAGTTTTTGACAATTTTTGACAATTTCAAAACAGAACAGATCATGTGGTATGAGTTTTTGACAATTTTTGACAATTTCAAAACAGAACAGATCATGTGGTATGAGTTTTTGACAATTTTTGACAATTTCAAAACAGAACAGATCATGTGGTATGAGTTTTTGACAATTTTTGACAATTTCAAAACAGAACAGATCATGTGGTATGAGTTTTTGACAATTTTTGACAATTTCAAAACAGAACAGATCATGTGGTATGAGTTTTTGACAATTTTTGACAATTTCAAAACAGAACAGATCATGTGGTATGAGTTTTTGACAATTTTTGACAATTTCAAAACAGAACAGATCATGTGGTATGAGTTTTTGACAATTTTTGACAATTTCAAAACAGAACAGATCATGTGGTATGAGTTTTTGACAATTTTTGACAATTTCAAAACAGAACAGATCATGTGGTATGAGTTTTTGACAATTTTTGACAATTTCAAAACAGAACAGATCATGTGGTATGAGTTTTTGACAATTTTTGACAATTTCAAAACAGAACAGATCATGTGGTATGAGTTTTTGACAATTTTTGACAATTTCAAAACAGAACAGATCATGTGGTATGAGTTTTTGACAATTTTTGACAATTTCAAAACAGAACAGATCATGTGGTATGAGTTTTTGACAATTTTTGACAATTTCAAAACAGAACAGATCATGTGGTATGAGTTTTTGACAATTTTTGACAATTTCAAAACAGAACAGATCATGTGGTATGAGTTTTTGACAATTTTTGACAATTTCAAAACAGAACAGATCATGTGGTATGAGTTTTTGACAATTTTTGACAATTTCAAAACAGAACAGATCATGTGGTATGAGTTTTTGACAATTTTTGACAATTTCAAAACAGAACAGATCATGTGGTATGAGTTTTTGACAATTTTTGACAATTTCAAAACAGAACAGATCATGTGGTATGAGTTTTTGACAATTTTTGACAATTTCAAAACAGAACAGATCATGTGGTATGAGTTTTTGACAATTTTTGACAATTTCAAAACAGAACAGATCATGTGGTATGAGTTTTTGACAATTTTTGACAATTTCAAAACAGAACAGATCATGTGGTATGAGTTTTTGACAATTTTTGACAATTTCAAAACAGAACAGATCATGTGGTATGAGTTTTTGACAATTTTTGACAATTTCAAAACAGAACAGATCATGTGGTATGAGTTTTTGACAATTTTTGACAATTTCAAAACAGAACAGATCATGTGGTATGAGTTTTTGACAATTTTTGACAATTTCAAAACAGAACAGATCATGTGGTATGAGTTTTTGACAATTTTTGACAATTTCAAAACAGAACAGATCATGTGGTATGAGTTTTTGACAATTTTTGACAATTTCAAAACAGAACAGATCATGTGGTATGAGTTTTTGACAATTTTTGACAATTTCAAAACAGAACAGATCATGTGGTATGAGTTTTTGACAATTTTTGACAATTTCAAAACAGAACAGATCATGTGGTATGAGTTTTTGACAATTTTTGACAATTTCAAAACAGAACAGATCATGTGGTATGAGTTTTTGACAATTTTTGACAATTTCAAAACAGAACAGATCATGTGGTATGAGTTTTTGACAATTTTTGACAATTTCAAAACAGAACAGATCATGTGGTATGAGTTTTTGACAATTTTTGACAATTTCAAAACAGAACAGATCATGTGGTATGAGTTTTTGACAATTTTTGACAATTTCAAAACAGAACAGATCATGTGGTATGAGTTTTTGACAATTTTTGACAATTTCAAAACAGAACAGATCATGTGGTATGAGTTTTTGACAATTTTTGACAATTTCAAAACAGAACAGATCATGTGGTATGAGTTTTTGACAATTTTTGACAATTTCAAAACAGAACAGATCATGTGGTATGAGTTTTTGACAATTTTTGACAATTTCAAAACAGAACAGATCATGTGGTATGAGTTTTTGACAATTTTTGACAATTTCAAAACAGAACAGATCATGTGGTATGAGTTTTTGACAATTTTTGACAATTTCAAAACAGAACAGATCATGTGGTATGAGTTTTTGACAATTTTTGACAATTTCAAAACAGAACAGATCATGTGGTATGAGTTTTTGACAATTTTTGACAATTTCAAAACAGAACAGATCATGTGGTATGAGTTTTTGACAATTTTTGACAATTTCAAAACAGAACAGATCATGTGGTATGAGTTTTTGACAATTTTTGACAATTTCAAAACAGAACAGATCATGTGGTATGAGTTTTTGACAATTTTTGACAATTTCAAAACAGAACAGATCATGTGGTATGAGTTTTTGACAATTTTTGACAATTTCAAAACAGAACAGATCATGTGGTATGAGTTTTTGACAATTTTTGACAATTTCAAAACAGAACAGATCATGTGGTATGAGTTTTTGACAATTTTTGACAATTTCAAAACAGAACAGATCATGTGGTATGAGTTTTTGACAATTTTTGACAATTTCAAAACAGAACAGATCATGTGGTATGAGTTTTTGACAATTTTTGACAATTTCAAAACAGAACAGATCATGTGGTATGAGTTTTTGACAATTTTTGACAATTTCAAAACAGAACAGATCATGTGGTATGAGTTTTTGACAATTTTTGACAATTTCAAAACAGAACAGATCATGTGGTATGAGTTTTTGACAATTTTTGACAATTTCAAAACAGAACAGATCATGTGGTATGAGTTTTTGACAATTTTTGACAATTTCAAAACAGAACAGATCATGTGGTATGAGTTTTTGACAATTTTTGACAATTTCAAAACAGAACAGATCATGTGGTATGAGTTTTTGACAATTTTTGACAATTTCAAAACAGAACAGATCATGTGGTATGAGTTTTTGACAATTTTTGACAATTTCAAAACAGAACAGATCATGTGGTATGAGTTTTTGACAATTTTTGACAATTTCAAAACAGAACAGATCATGTGGTATGAGTTTTTGACAATTTTTGACAATTTCAAAACAGAACAGATCATGTGGTATGAGTTTTTGACAATTTTTGACAATTTCAAAACAGAACAGATCATGTGGTATGAGTTTTTGACAATTTTTGACAATTTCAAAACAGAACAGATCATGTGGTATGAGTTTTTGACAATTTTTGACAATTTCAAAACAGAACAGATCATGTGGTATGAGTTTTTGACAATTTTTGACAATTTCAAAACAGAACAGATCATGTGGTATGAGTTTTTGACAATTTTTGACAATTTCAAAACAGAACAGATCATGTGGTATGAGTTTTTGACAATTTTTGACAATTTCAAAACAGAACAGATCATGTGGTATGAGTTTTTGACAATTTTTGACAATTTCAAAACAGAACAGATCATGTGGTATGAGTTTTTGACAATTTTTGACAATTTCAAAACAGAACAGATCATGTGGTATGAGTTTTTGACAATTTTTGACAATTTCAAAACAGAACAGATCATGTGGTATGAGTTTTTGACAATTTTTGACAATTTCAAAACAGAACAGATCATGTGGTATGAGTTTTTGACAATTTTTGACAATTTCAAAACAGAACAGATCATGTGGTATGAGTTTTTGACAATTTTTGACAATTTCAAAACAGAACAGATCATGTGGTATGAGTTTTTGACAATTTTTGACAATTTCAAAACAGAACAGATCATGTGGTATGAGTTTTTGACAATTTTTGACAATTTCAAAACAGAACAGATCATGTGGTATGAGTTTTTGACAATTTTTGACAATTTCAAAACAGAACAGATCATGTGGTATGAGTTTTTGACAATTTTTGACAATTTCAAAACAGAACAGATCATGTGGTATGAGTTTTTGACAATTTTTGACAATTTCAAAACAGAACAGATCATGTGGTATGAGTTTTTGACAATTTTTGACAATTTCAAAACAGAACAGATCATGTGGTATGAGTTTTTGACAATTTTTGACAATTTCAAAACAGAACAGATCATGTGGTATGAGTTTTTGACAATTTTTGACAATTTCAAAACAGAACAGATCATGTGGTATGAGTTTTTGACAATTTTTGACAATTTCAAAACAGAACAGATCATGTGGTATGAGTTTTTGACAATTTTTGACAATTTCAAAACAGAACAGATCATGTGGTATGAGTTTTTGACAATTTTTGACAATTTCAAAACAGAACAGATCATGTGGTATGAGTTTTTGACAATTTTTGACAATTTCAAAACAGAACAGATCATGTGGTATGAGTTTTTGACAATTTTTGACAATTTCAAAACAGAACAGATCATGTGGTATGAGTTTTTGACAATTTTTGACAATTTCAAAACAGAACAGATCATGTGGTATGAGTTTTTGACAATTTTTGACAATTTCAAAACAGAACAGATCATGTGGTATGAGTTTTTGACAATTTTTGACAATTTCAAAACAGAACAGATCATGTGGTATGAGTTTTTGACAATTTTTGACAATTTCAAAACAGAACAGATCATGTGGTATGAGTTTTTGACAATTTTTGACAATTTCAAAACAGAACAGATCATGTGGTATGAGTTTTTGACAATTTTTGACAATTTCAAAACAGAACAGATCATGTGGTATGAGTTTTTGACAATTTTTGACAATTTCAAAACAGAACAGATCATGTGGTATGAGTTTTTGACAATTTTTGACAATTTCAAAACATAACAGATCATGTGTAAAAGAGATTTAATATATAAATATATATATAACAATTTTTAGTAGATTTAATATATATGTAACAAAACGTAACAGATCATGTGTAAAAGAGATTTAATATATAAATATATATATAACAATTTTTAGTAGATTTAATATATATGTAACAAAATATAACAGATCATGTGTAAAAAATACCTTAGCCAACGTAGATGGCCGCACAGTACGTAGAGGATATTAGGGTTCCCAACGTATATAATTATTTGAAAGATGTATTTTACAGCGCTTGTGAAAAAAGCGCTGTAATAGGTAGTTAAATTCAATGAAAGCACATGTGTTTTACAGCGCTTGTGAAAAAAGCGTTGTAATAGGTAGTTAAATTCAATGAAAGCGCATGTGTTTTACAGCGCTTGTGAAAAAAGCGTTGTAACTGATTCGCGAAAGCACTTCCTTTTACAGCGCTTTTTTGACAAGCGCTGTAAAGGCCTTATAACCTGATGCGCAAACGTTATATGACCTACTACAGCGCTTGTTTTACAGCGCTTTGCATCAAAAAGCGCTGTAATAGGTTCCGTTATTTTTAAAATATAATTACAACAGCGCTTGTGTTTAGCAAGCGCTGTAAAATGGGCGCTGTTAAATGTCATTTTTGGCGTAGTGTTTGTGTATTTATAAGATGTACCAATCCTCTTAGCTCTTGTAGGATTTGAATCCTCATCATGTTTTCTCCTTTAATTTTTTGGCCTTCTTTCCCTTTCTTATCCTTTGGAGGTAATATATCATCAACTTCCACCATAGGCCACATGTCATGCCCATTTATAGGACTTACATAGAATTATAACATAATTCATAAGTAGCCCTTGAATATAAATTATCGACTAAGTCTTCAAGGTTTTTCTTCTTGTACCCAAAAGCAACAACTGCATGTCTATAAGGTATGTCTACGTACGGACTTCCAAAAAATTGGTTCAAAACCCTAGTACACGTGCGACAACCAATCCAAGTATCCATTAACTATAGTTGGATATTCCCAAATTTCTAGATCCCTTAATTGTGTCGTGCACAAATAAGTACAACCCAACATCAATTCAAATTAAAATATCTTAATTTAATAAAAAAGACACTAACATTGATTTTATTAACATAGTATGTCTACTTATCCAAATAACCATTTACATCAACTCAAAAATATCACAAATTAGAACTAAAAGTAGGTAAAACAACTCATGTTTCTTAGAGTTATTATAGCTCCTCTTTTGCTTTCATTAAGTCTTCATTCTTTTTATTTTGCTTTCTTAAAACTCCATTAGTTTTGGAGGTAGTCGAAGTAAAACAAAAACCTCAATTTTTAGAGGTGGCAAATCCTAGACCCTAAGTTAGAGGGTGTACTTTCAACATATATATATATATATATATATATATATATATTTATTGTTGTTGGGAAAAATATTCAATCGAGAAAACAGCTAACAGTTACCAACTTTTGATTTCCTTTTTAATTCAAACGATTACGCCGAGAAATTAATTATGTCCCTCAGTTATGGATTCCTTAACTACTCCAAAGAGTGTTAAGTACGGTGTGGATGTTTAAACTACTAAACTACAAAAGCATAAAGTAAAGTAAATTGATAAAAGGATAAAGATAGCATAAAAAGTTTGTCTGATTAATTGTGTGTAAAATATTACAAGTACTGGTGTTTATAGGCAAATAATTAATCCTACGGGCCATAATTGTGGCCTATGGACATGTAGTCGTGCTAATCTAACTACAGGCACTACGCCAAAAATGGTATTTTACAGCGCTTTTTTTAAGCCATTTACAGCGCTTTTTCAAAAAATTAAGTGCTGTAGTATCCAGCGCTGTAAAAAGATACAACAGCGCTCTTTAAAATAAAAAAAGCGCTGTAAATCTCTTCTAAAAACGCGCTGCTTGTTGTATTAGTTTTACGATGCTTTTTAAAAAAAGCGTTGTAATATGCATTCCTTTATTTCAATTAGATCTCTTTCTGGGATTATAACAACAATCTCCTTCATAAATCGTAATATACAATATCCGCAATTTATGTTGTTAGTTTGACGAGAGCACTATAAAATAAAACATATAAGTCAATAAATATTTGTGGTTTGATTGTTAATGAAATTTTAAAGCCATACATTTCAAACCTTTATTAGAATCCATGTGATTTATTTGATTTTTGCTTCGACACTGTAGCACCCATTTGAGCTCGAAAAACTTGTAAAACACTATCAAATAAATGTGATTATTAGCATTAACAGACACATTATATATATATATAAGAAATAAATGAATACAATACCTGAAGAGTGCGAAGAAATACATAGAGTTCATAGGGTTACGGTTTCGTTTAAGAAGAAACAGCGAGAATGCGCAGAAATATGAACGGTTCGTAGGACAAAGTAGAGTTCTCATTGAGAAGAGTATGTAATAATGTTCGTAGGGATAGTAACAAATATGGAGATGATTTGCAATGGAGATGGTTACCAATTTGGTTCGTAGGACATTAGGGTTCGCAATGAGAAGGATAATGAAGAGGAGAAGGACACTGAAGTGTAGTGAAGTTTATGTAATAAAGAGGAAACTGAAGCGATTTACTGTTATATTTTATTTTTTAAAAGCCTATTACAGCGCTTTTTTTAAAGAGCGCTGTAAAAGACCTCCTTATTTTACTTTTAAAAGCCTATTACAGCGCTTTTTTTAAAGAGCGCTGTAAAAGACATTCTTATTTTACTTTTAAAAGCCTATTACAGCGCTTTTTTAAAGAGCGCTGTAAAAGACCTCTTTATTTTACTTTTTAAAAGCCTATTACAGCGCTTTTTTTTATAAAGCGCTGTAAAAGACCTTCTTATTTTATTTTTTAAAAGCCTATTACAGCGCTTTTTTTAAAAAGCGCTGTAAAAGAACTTCTTATTTTATTTTTTAAAAGCCTATTACAGCGCTTTTTTTAAAAAGCGCTGTAAAAGACCTTCTTATTTTATTTTTTAAAAGCCTATTACAGCGCTTTTTTTAAAGAGCGCTGTAAAAGACCTCCTTATTTTACTTTTTAAAAGCCTATTATAGCGCTTTTTTTAAAAAGCGCTGTAAAAGACCTTCTTATTATATTTTTTAAAAGCCTATTACAGCGCTTTTTTTAAAGAGCGTTGTAAAAGACCTCCTTATTTTACTTTTAAAAGCCTATTACAGCGCTTTTTTAAAGAGCGCTGTAAAAGACCTCCTTATTTTTTTTTAAAAACCTTTTTACAGCACTTTTCCAAAAAGCGCTCTAATAGGTCCTTTAATTATGTGAAATAAAAGTCTTTTACAGCGCTTTTTTTACAGCGCTTGTCAAAAAAGCGCTGTTGTATGCTCCGTTATTTTTAAAATAAGCGCTATAAAAGACGCTATAAAAGACGCGCTATAATAAGCGCTATAAAAGACGCGCTATAAAATGTCATTTTTGGCGTAGTGAGGGTAATGCGTGATAACTCACATTTGAGGGAACTCATGGGATCGACTCATTTTCTGGCAATATTTGTGTGCACTTTTCCTAGAAATTGTGTTTGTTAATCGTTAATCGAGCTATCATGTTATAGTGGAAGGTGGCTGTAATTGGCAAATTATCAAGTTATAATGGACTTTGACTTAGTCTAGGACATCCGTGACCAGTGTGGATTCTCTTAAACCTAAGAAAGACTTGACTGACTCATTATTCATCTGCTTCTTATGCACCTAATCTTCCTTCGACTAAAAGTAGTTCAACTACCATTCAATCTTGATAAGGTTTCATAAAATCAAATAACATGTAATCTTGATATAAGTTAATTCACAACAATTCTATATGTTTCTAAATTACATTTTAGTCCTCACTATTACCATTTATATATTAATAATTAATTATTATTACTCAATAGGGTTCAACCGTACGTAGTAAGCCCTAGATGAATCTCTAGGAATTACGGCATTCTCGTTCATCCTGCATTATATTATACTCATAAAAATCAAACTTCCTCTCACCCCTTATGTAAGACCTTGAATTTTCTAAACTCTAATTTTTGCAATTTTATTATTCTTTGTGTTGAATTGCTTAAGCTTTTAGTCCATTTTTTATTTTATGAATTAAGTACCAAAGTATAATTTTGTTAGAGTTAGTAATATATTTTTGGAGGACCGATTAAAATTCTTTATTAGAGTATAATTTAATTAAGTTACAAAAAATATATTACCAATCAAAATTTTAAAATGTCACTTGTTACTGATAAATTCACCTATCAATTGAGTTCTTAACAAATCATTTGTTGTTGTGTTGTTGTATGTATGTGTGATTTGGAAAAATATTCGTTTTATTTAGTTTTAACTAAATAATGTAGATTATTTGGTTTGAAAATTTTGGTGTTTGAAAAAGATATAATTTTGAAATTTTATTGTGGTTTGATAAATTTTAGTTGTGAATAAAATGTTTTAAATATTTATGTTTATGTAGTTAGCTCATTCAGTCTCGAAAAGGAATCGAGACCGTTGGCATCGAGTTAGGAGAATTCTAATATATTAATGTTGTCGTAGTGATTAAAGAAAAATGATTTTTCTTACTTTATACCTTTCCAAAAAATAGTGGTTATGGTTGAGGTTATTGATTTTCTGAATTGCATTTTTTTATTGTGAAAGAACATTGATAATTTATTTTTGAAATGATGGAATGGATCTTGATTTTTTTTTTATAGATGGTAGATTTTCAATTTAGTGGAGAAGTTGAAAGCTTTTAGTGTGTTTTGAGGGAAATTTGGTGCATCTTAAATTTGATTAATTTTGTTGATGAAATGTAGAGGTAAAAATGTATTTCATTTTAGAGTGTTATGTTTGTGAAATGCTATATTAGCAATGTTTGTTTGATTTATTCTTATTATGAATATAAAAAAATGTCTAGTAACAGTTTGTGATTGTTGGCAGTAAAAGATTTTAAACAAATTAATGTTTGTTAGGTGTGTACATGAGATATTAGTCGTTGATTTTCTCATCAATGGTTGAGATTCCTTGTTATTGTGTGAAGACTCATTTTAGAGAAATTAAATGTACAAAATTTAAACTATTGTTTTATTGTCATAGATTCTCCATTCGGTGTTAACAAAGATGGATATTGCACATGTTAACCGAGATTAACAGTTTTAGAGTTGTGTGAATCTTAAATAGAAAGAGAAAGGACAAGTCATTGGTAAATGGGAAACCATTAGTTTGTCGATTGATTCAGTTATGTGGTAGCATAGAGATTTGTCAATTGTCAATTTATCATTTTTAAATGATGAGAACTTAGGGTAAAGTGTGTGCATGAGTTTGATTTGGTTACTTAATTATGTGTCCGCTTCTTCATTCTAGTGCAACTGTGTTCATAAATTATAAGCAACAATATGCATAATATTGGTTTTCTCCTTGTTACAAACAACTATGTCATTCCATTTAAATAAATGAAGTATGTAACGTTGACATGTAGTCATAATTTCCTTGCTTTATACCTTGTAACCATTCCCAATGAACTTTTTACTTTTATTGAACATTTAGTCTTTAAAAATGTAGTAGATCAAACTTGTAGTTATTGAAAAAACAAATGAGTTATGGCAAATTTGAGAAAATTTATGGTTGTGTGAAAATTTTTTATAAAAATAATTTAAGACATTTTGAATAATTGTTAGTGAATTCTCTGAAAAACTGAATGATTGAAAAAGTGAACTCGTTGTGAATAATAATAATAATACCATTAGTCCTTACTCGTTGTGAACTCTTTTATTAAAATATACTCTAAGGGGGTTATGAGTAAGAAAGAGTTTGTAAGGTAGTTAAAGTTTCAGGGATTAATTTGACTAAGTCAAACACTATTTGATTGAAGGTGTTGGCACGAACTAGATTTTTTGTTATGTTTGATTGTGGTAGTAGTGATAGATGTTGAAAAAAATAGATATAACTAAGGTAAGGGCTCTTGCCAAAATTTTAGTTTGCACATAGGGTCCTTATATGTGTGATTTATGTATGATTGATGTGTGAATATGTGATGATTAAAATTAATGTGATGATTCATTCTTGAGTGTTAATACATGTTGGTACATGTTATGAATTTTATTGAAAATAATATGTCTTGAGTATGCTCTGTGAAAAGCACGAAAAATTATTAGTGTGTAATGAGTATTAAAAGGGTAGTGTTTTAATAGCTATATTTACACAATGATTGTTGTGAAAGAGTCAGAGTATGCTCATGCATTTCATAATTAGTGGTGACCGTGATGGGTCATAATGTTAGTGGTGACCGTGATGGGCCACGAGATGGTTCAATGAGTTGATTGATCCATCTTCTCCTTATGTCGTGT